>NW_026892689.1:600000-900000 GCF_033815535.1 Pezoporus flaviventris | reverse complement strand
AAATTATCTCTGACTTCGTAACACTGCTGTCAGTAGCACTGTTCCAATAAACCTCTAATCTCTAGCACAATTTGCACACCATGAAACCACATTTGATACACTTTTTATGGTAAATCACAGAAATTACAGTAATTTTTCTCATCCACACCTACCACATGTAAATTAAGATGCATGATTTGTGTTGTTAAGTACTCTGTGGTAATTTTCGAGGAATAGTATTTCTGGAGTTGCATTATTTAAACTGAACCTGCACTGCAAGCCATATGAATTATCAATTATAAATCAAATCTGCCAGATCAGAATTTGGGAACTGGTGTATGTCAGATGTTAAACACTTCCCCAAAGTACAAAGCGGGCATGCTATTTAAATAGGACACAAAATGTTTGCCACTAATGTTATCTTTGCCTAACATTTTAATACATGACATTTCATTTAGATCAATGTATTTTCCAGTTACAGATTAATAGATCCATGTATTTCTAAAATAATGGCATCAGATACTAATAAATCATCTTGCTTTACATAGGGTACTTAATTACACTGCCATTTGAGTAACTTATGTGCTGCTACACCCATTTTACAGATGGACAAAGCAAAAATTGTGTGCTTAAGTGATCAACCATAACAAAACAGTAGACAGATCTAAAATATTTTGTGTTATGCTCCTTTATTCCTCCCTTATACAATATTTAAAGGAAAAAAAAACCCAAACCAAAACACAATAAACCACCCAACCAAGCAATTTTAAGCTAAACCTATCCAGCATTTCTGTGAAACAGGGATTTACAGCTAGGGATATCTTTCTGAATTCTACAGTGCTTCAAAGTAAGTCTGGAATTAAAACTCCAAGCGCATGCATATTCTAAACAACAATATTTTGCAGTGTAGGAAACTGATAAATTAAAGTGGTTGTGCAACAAAAAGCCACTGGAGTTCTTCCTGACAAAAAGCCAGTGGATATTTTTGCCTTAAGTATATTGGACTTGGTCTTGTAATTACATCTACACAGACAGGCCACAGATGCAAGGGACACTAAAGAGAATGCTGTGCACTTCTGAAGATGCAATTTTGCATGAAAATACTGGATTGTAGAAGACTTTTCTTTCTTTTTTTTTTTTTTTTAAATAAGAAACCAAGCTAAATATAACAACCATACAAAAGAAATATGAAAAAGTCTCCTTGGACATAGTGCAAAAGTGCAAATAAAATTTACTATTTGTGTTAATTGTATATATATTATCAGAAAGATTTGGAAAGACAAAATAAATTTAGAACATTTGTACATACTGTTTTCTAAATTAAATTATTTTACAGCAGAATTTCTCATATTATTTCAAGAAAGATATTTCACAAATGAGCTAGCTTTTGGAGATACCATGTTTAATGTTTTTTCAACAGCTCCAGTGTGCACTCATTTTCCTTTATTAAACAGCAGGAATCAAAGTTAATGCCATCACCAGGCAAAGTAAACTTCCACACTTTAAGTTTTGTAAAACACTAATAAAACCACAAACTTTGCACATCCGAACACCACCCACTCACAACCCTGAAAGCCTGTTACGCCTTTTGTTCTCCCCAAAGTTTGTACTGTTTTAGAGGTACTTCAGAAAACTGATCTCAGAGATTCAGAAATGCCACTGGCTTTCCCAAGAAGGGGAATAGTCATTGAGAAACCAGTATTTTGAAGAGTCCGGAGTAACCAGTGAGCACCAAGGCAGTTCACTTCAGGTTGGGAATGGGCATTTATACATATTACCTACAAAAATCACAAAGCACCTGCAGGGACATTTAGTAATGGAAGAAGTAATAAAGGTTGAGATCCCCAAATACCTTCACTGCACTAAGGAAAACATCGAGCCATAGCTTATGCTGTGTAATAAAGTAATAAATTAAAAGTAATTTCATTTCATTTTGTGTACTTTTTATTACCAGTGGTACCGAAAGGGAAGTCTTTGTGTTAGAGACTGTGACTAATGCAAGGTAGCTGGATACCACAGATTTTCAGAGGATGAGGCAAATCATTTTGCATATTGAAGTAACCCCGTCTGTCCCAACAGCTTCCCTAGATCTGCCTCTTTGCCTCTCTCCTCTGCATCTCAGCCCAGCATGGCGCACCCCGCCACAACCACTTCCTGTTCCTTCCCAAGTGGGCACTATCCCGAGAAGTATAGATAGTACTGAGGACAGTTTCATGTCCTCAGCGCTGGCTCCCAGGGATGATGAGCAGACAGTGTGGAAAATTCTTCACAGACCTTTGCAAGCAGAGTGTTTCGGTAGAGCTGTGAGTACAATGGGAACAGAGAAACTTTTCAATGTTCTGCCCACCACAAGACAGCTGGCACACAATTATCATTCCTCCTATTCTACAGATGGAAAAAAAACGAAGCTCAGAGAATTGCCTAAATTCTTACAAGAACTGTATGACAGAGGTCTGAACGCAATCCAGATCTTGCAACCCTACTTCTTTAGTAACTATTTGGAGACTACGAACAACAAGGCAAGTAGAGAGGTCTAATTGGATTTCATTGTCAATAACTCCAAGGGCCACCTGCCAATAGGTAGACTGGAAAAAGTGTTTACGATACAAAAAGAATCCAATGGTACTGTGAAAGAATAAAGCTTGTCTAATCTATTCTACTATTTTTTTTTATTTATTTTTTTTTTTCCCCTGCAGAAATTTTGAAGGTCAGTATGGAAAGAAATGAAATGAAAGGGGTAACTATGATCATATTGTGCCACTTGGGAAGGACAGGCAGAAAACTCATGAGAATTAATGCAGTCACGTTTGACTTAAAACTTTTTGATATTGAGATATTCAGGCAAGCAGCGCAGGAAAAATGAGATAAGAGAACGCAAGGGTGAGAGTGCTATGGAAATGTACATGTTAGTATGCAGTATGAAAGAGCACCCTCTGTTGTTTTTGGTTAACAGAAGCAAGTCTCCCGATACCTCAAAAAATTTCAGTTCCAGAAAAGATTGAGATAAATCATCACAACTGACACGCAGATATCTGCAAACACTTCCCAGGGAGTTCAGGCACTGCAATTTGTTTGGGAAGGAAGGTTATGCATGCTGAAAGTTACCAGATTATGGGAGGAAGAATATGCTGTGCCCTAGCAAAGTTTAGTTGCCTAGACTGGAAGCTTTTTTTATAATGAAAGATTAATTCAGGTACGCAAAATTAGCACACACACACACAAAAAAAATCTTCTGAAGATCCAAAACTGATATGCCACATGATTTTTATTTCTGATTTGTATAAAGCATTAAGAGTTTTAGTTAAAGGTACACATCATCATTAAATACAGGAGATGTCAATACCAATTAAATCAAAGTACAAAATGTCTGATGACAGATTAGACATTTTAATCAGTTAAAAAAAACTGAGATGTGGCTGCATTCTAATGGAAGATGTTAAATGTATCAATGACAACAGCGGAACTCTTAAGAACGTGCAATTTCTGCAACTGGGAATGTGTTTTCCTTATTTAGAGCTAAAAATTGCAAGTTTCAATTAATTTATTTCCTGCAACCAGAAATTACTGATTATCTTAAGGATCCAGAAATTACATGGAGATGGGTGATATCTACATGATTCAATTTTAATGACATACCAATGACGATGTAACAGAATGAAAATAAATAGTGCCATAATAGTGATAAAGCTGGACGGCTCAAGTGCTTTCATCAGGTTATGCTCAAAGTATAGTTTGAATATGATCAGATTTAAAAAATGTATTTTCCCATTAGGAAACCCACAGTACCTCTGTGCCTTTCAAAATTACACCATTAGTTAAGAGACCAAATCAAGAACCTCAGAAACAGCTCATAACGTTTAGACAGATTATAACAAACATTACATTGCAGAAGAGTAAATAATGCTTTGTAAAAAAGTACGCATTTTGTTTGAGAATAGTTCTCCCTGAAGAAACATGCAATTGAGAGTTTCCGGGAAAACTAGTCTCAATTTGACTGAGTACTGACGTAGTGAAAAATCCTCGTTGATGTATTTTACACAGTTTTCCATGAGAAATTGTGAAATTTTGTAAATACGGGAAAGCACATTGCATATGTATTCAGAACTAAGCAGCTTAACAGTCAACACTTTCATGGTTAAGCATTGCTTCACATAATGTATGGTGAATGAGAGAAAAGTAAAATTTCAAAGAAAAAGGGTTCCTTCTTGTAGATTTCAAAGATGCTGAAGCAGAGTTCCTCTAATGTATCTCCTGTAGAGTAAGATTTTTTTCAGTGGAGGTGGAATGAATATCTCAATTACAAGATCACTTAGCAGTACTACCTTGAAAGAAGCTGCTTGCCACAAGATCTGACAACGTACAATCTCTTTTTTTTCTGCTTGCATGGATTTCTGAATATTGAGGACCAACCTTGAAAGGGATACCCGAGAGTTACTATGATAAAATGGGTTTTTCTCTTGCTGGTTTACTTCTTCCAGCCAAAATCTCTACAAAATTCTGTCCCAAAATAGCATTAAACATTTTGTACAGTAAATTAAAAAAAAATAATAAAAAAATAAAAAAAATCAGGAAATAGCTAAATATGTGAATTGTAGTAGCAACCTTAACATGGCACCCATGGGGCAATATAACTATCACCTACAACAGTCTGTTGCAAGTTCCTTAAAAAATTCCAAACAGTGGGAAAAATACAACATGGTTTTTGTACCACTATTCATAAAACTAATTTTAAATGATTCTGTGTGTGTCAGAAAAGGGTCCATCTTCGAACTACTGATTAGTGCTTAAACAAGAACTCACATTTCTACCTTTTTATCTTTCATGTTATAACTAACATCCAAAGTTATTAAAACTGCAAGGGACTCCAGAAAAACATTTTGTCCTTGTCTGTCCCGCTCTTCCCCCCCACCCCCGCGTTTCTAATAGGTTTTCTCTGTGGTTTTTAACACTGTGCTATGTATAGCCAGTTTTTTTGACTCCATAAATATTCATGTTCCAATGTAACAGGCATGTAGGCAAATGCATAACTTTATACACAAAACTATATGCAGAGAAATCATACAGCATCCAAGTGTTTGCATGATCAGATTCCCTGTATAGTTTCACTGATATTTGGAGAAAAACACATCCATTAGAAAACATGACTACAAAGCCACTAAAATTGGCGAGCACACTGTAATGTGCTTTCAGTAAGTATCTACAATACTTTTTTGCAAATTGACTGTAGTCCAAGCTGGCAGTCTCCCTTTAAATAAAACAGAAGTGAAAATTACATCAGCCACTTAAGTTTGCAGCTTCATTAACTCACAGCTACCTAAGTTACCTGTTCCTTTGCCCAAATCACACCTAAGAAACACAGCACTGCACATCCATGCAGTTAAATTAGCTTCAGAATCAGCTATTGCATCTTTCAAAATGCCCTAAAGTAATACTGTTCTAGCTGAAAAAAAACGCCTGCATCCTGCATGTTCTCAATCTCTCTGCTGCAATCGTCTTTTTATTTATTTTTTTTATCCATTAGCAACATAAATTACAAAGTTATGAAACATGAATTGCTTTTAATTATTTGTCTGGTTTTATTTTGTTGGTTTTTTTTTTTTGGCTGCTGTTTCAATAGCTTGCTCTTCTCTCACACCTCCTGCAGCATAGAGTTAAAATCACTTATTTTACCCAGGCAGGAGCAGTTCTGTATATAAAGGTTTCATATGCTCTGTTACTACTGCTAGTTTAGGTACTGGCTTGAAAATAGGTGTAAACATGACATAGTTCTTTTCTGCCTTTAGCAAACAGTTATTCCAGTGGTGGCACAGCCTCAGAGGCTGCAAGTACACTAAGCTGAGAAGGGATGCCAGCTCAAGCTCTGGCATATTGCTGCATCTTCTGCCTCATTTTCAACCTATGCCCTCCAAACAGGGCACAGACCTTTGTAGCAGGATCTTAGGCCGTTCCCAGTGGGCAACACAGAGAAGGCAGCATCCCTTTGTGCTGGAGAGGAGTAGAGAGAGCAAAAAATTTACCTGCATGCGTTAGAGTTGTAGTATGTCATTTGCCCTCAGGGTCAGAGGTTGGGCTGTGTTTCAAAGTAGCGACACAGACTGCTTCATAAAACAGAGACCTGTCCTGCCCCATCTATGCAGTTGCACAAAGGAAGGCTTGGACCTGTGAGATATCTCAGGTGAGATTCTTTCCTCCACCCCTGTAGGCATATGCATTCTTGCCTGCAAGAACAGGAAAGGACATCCCCAGAGCGTGAGCAGCAGGTCGAGGGAAGGGATGCTCCCCCTCTGCTGTACACTGGGAAGACCCCTCCTGCAGTCCTGTGTCCAGCTCTGGGGCAGCAACACAAGAGGGACGTGGAGCTGTTGGAGTGAGTTCAGAGGAGGCCACGGAGATGCTGCGAGGGCTGGAGCAGCTCTGCTCTGGAGACAGGCTGAGAGAACTGGGCTGGTTCAGCCTGGAGAAGGATCCTTAAAGGAGACCTTGGAGCAGCTGCCAGTGCCTAAAGGGGGTACAAGAAACCTGGAGAGGGGCTGTGGACAAGGCCCTGTAGGGACAGGACAAGGGGGAATGGCTTTAACCTGACAGAGGGGAGACTGAGATGAGATCTTAGGCACAAGTTCTTCCCTGTGAGGGTGCTGAGGCCCTGGCACAGGTTGCCCAGAGAAGCTGTGGCTGCCCCATCCCTGGCAGTGTTCAAGGCCAGGTTGGATGGGGCTTGGAGCAACCTGGTCTAGTGGAAGGTGTCCCTGCTTGTGGCAGGGGGTTGGAAATGGGTGGGCTTTAAGGTCCCTTTCAACCCAAACCATTCTGTGATTCAATGGAAGCAGAGCATACTAGTCTGTGGCAGACTCATGCCAGTGGCTGACAGATGAGACAGGCTTACCCTGAAGTTTTACTTCTCGTAGTCAGAAAAACAGAGGCTAAACCACAGCTGTCTAAAGAGCTGACTACTCTTAGCATCAGTGCTTTCTCAAGCATACAGAAGACTGAAATGTCCTGTTACTCCTTTGGTAAAGGTTCACAGTTTTAAGTCGGTGTACTGCTAAAATCTGGTTTCAGTTTTTGCGACAATAAGTGCAAGCTCATGGAAACACTGACATGATCATCAGGCCATGTGGAAAAGATGGGTAGTTTCCCCTGAGAAGTGAGAACAGGCAGAAAACTCTGAGATATATTTAAATACTGTACTCCCCCTCTGAGAGCTGTCTATATTTGCTACTTAAAATTTAAACACTTTTTTTGCATCCCTTCAGGAAAGCTTCTGCATTTTCTGCTGTGTGAAAGGTTCATGCATCTACGTCATCAATGAAGACTTTCAATACTTTCAATAATATATTTATTATGTGGCTCTACTGTACAGGCTTGCAATAAAAAAGTAAATCGAAAAGGAAAAATGAGATGAGGGAGAAGATATCAAATGCAGCATGTTGTTCTTAGGTGCATGTATAAGTTTAATACAACATTCATTTACACTGCAATTTTAACTGTTATCAAGAAATAAAAATTTTGTTAAGAAACAACTAATATAGCAATAACTACACTTGAATTGTACAAATATTTTGTGTACTTCTTAAAGACACTGCAATTGCAGTTCTTCTGAATATAAACATTAGCTTAACATGAACCGTAACTTTACTGGATTTGCTACACAGTTGTTCTAATAATTCCCTGTTGGCAACCTTATAGTATATTTCATACCACAAAGAATAGTAGAGGATCTTTATTTTTCTGTTTTGTATCACTGACATTTTTTTATTTTTTTTTTAAATGAGAATCTTCTTTCAAACCCTGTTCTGACACTTACAGATATCCCTATTTATTTTAGCACAGCCATGCCTGCTTCTTGCCAGGTGCAATTCAATGAAGTCAGTAAAGGACAAAACCATGAACAATACCAAGTCTTCACCACCCTTACAGGGAAGAACTTCTTCCTAAGATCTCATCTAAATCTCCCATCTTTAACGCCATTCCCCCTTGTCCTGTTAATGTCTCAAACAGATTTCCACAAACTGATGAGAACCACCAGAATAAAGGAAAATGACAAAGGCAATTGCTCAACCTCATTATCAAGGACCTGAATGCTGTTTGCCCCCAGATGCCCTGCAGATGCTCTGCAGCAAAGAAGGAAGGAGACAAATAGGAAAATAAAAATCACCCAAGCTGAATGATGTGGAAAAGCAGGAGGGGAAAGTGGGACAACATAAAGTAACCACAAAGGACAAAAGCAAGGAATAACAGACAGCAAACACCTGGGGAATTCAAAAAGGAGAGAAATAAACATGAGAAACAATGCAGAACATGTTCTCGAAGTTCCGGGAATAAGAAAACATTAGATATTTCTGGTCTTTACGTACTGATTCATAGCTGATTTCTGTTGTATTTTTTTAAGGAAATGCCAGCTCAGGACAGCCTGGATTTAATTCTCTATGAAGTAAACAATTTCTAATGACTTTAAAAGGATTTTTGAAAACACACCACCACTCAAAACGGGACCCAACATACCAAAATCAGCATTTTTAAACACAGCCCCCAGCCTCAATCAACAGTGACTTTGATAAAGAACCAGCTTTACCTGCATGCCATAGGTCAAAGCCTCTAAAAACCAAGGTAATATTTTACTACACAATAAAAGAATAGCCTGAATTAGTGTACCGAAACTTGAAAATGGTAGCTTCTGATATATATTTTGGCACTGAGTACAGTCAGCAGGTTAACAGTAAAAGCAATAATAATTACTTATGCACAATGGCACTGCAGAAGAATGCTGACAGGTCATTGGACGTCTGTTTCCACCCTCAATGGTCAGCTAAATGCAGGACCTTGAGGCTTTAATTTGAAGAGAAATTAACTAAACTTACAGTTTTTATAGAAATCTTATCCTGCTGCCACATAATCAACAGAGTAAACCCAAATAATTTATTCTTTTCTGTTACTCCACTAAATTGCAATCATGTTGTCAGTGTTTCAGCACTTAAGACAGTCACCCTAACTTACAGAACTGACAAAGTTGGAGCTAATTTTTAAGGTAAAAAACTGAATTAACACCTGCTTGAATTAATTTTACAAGCCAACATATATTACAAAAATAAAGCATGCAAATAGAGGCTTTTGCTAATAGTACTTAAGCTTCTCCATACCTTATTCTAAAAGATTTGCATTTTTCCTTTCCACTATTCTGAACTGAGTTAGGCAGCAGAAAGAGACATATAATAATAATTAGTCAGGAAAATGTGGATTACCACATGCTTTGAATTTCTGATTAATCATATACGAAAATATCAAAGAATACTTCATACGCAAGAAAATTTATAATCTGAGGATAGCAGCACCAAGGATGAGTGACATGAAAAGATGTCAGTAAAGTCCTTTTAACATAGGTATAATTCATTTTGAAGATCTTTAACTGCTGGCAAGTATTTACTGGAAGATAATCCTTTGTGAAGGACGGACTCACACTGCTTGGGAACTGGTGTTCTGAATGGGGACTGAGCTTTGACAAGATGAGATTAGAAAAGCTCCATTCCCGACTAGCTCAGGTGTTCCATCACCACCAAGGTATTGAACCATTCACAACTCTGTGGTGAACCATTTTCAACACAACTCTGCATCTTCAAGTTGTGGGGGGGAAGTACATGGGACACTAGAATCATGAATAAAACATAAGGTAGATCTATGAAAAATAATAAACGAATAAATCAATACTAAAAATGCAGGACAAAGAACTCATCTGAATTTCAGTACAGACAACATCTTATAATACCATATTTCTAAAAATAAATTTGTTGTCATAGTCCTGTTTTAATGTCATTAATAACTAGAAGAGGACAATGATTATGTTAACACAATCCTTAACTGGCCATAGATGTAAATAGAGAAGAGAAATAATACAAAAGAACCAACAGGGCTTTCAGATTCAGATCTCTATGCAGAAAAATACAAAAAGCCATTAGTTTAGGATCATGAAAATGACACTGAATAAAGCAGGGAAAATAGTCCAAAGATCATACATATAAGAGAGAAACAAATTTAAAAGGCAGTAAGTGACCTTGAGATTGTATCAGTTGCCTAACTTACATCAAGTTTGTAGAATAATAGAGTAGGTTTGCAGAATAACAAGGGTAGAAGTGAGAAAAAAAAAAGGTTAGGAAATCACAGGTAATAGAACTCTTTCATATTCAGTTCTGTAATCTGCCCTATCACTTTCGGTATCAAGATACTGAAGTAAGAGATAATTAAAAGAGAAAAATACAAAAATAACTAAATGCTGAATCACCAAAAAACTGTTAGCTTAGCCAAGAGGTAGTCATGCAGGACTGCTTGAAATGTCTAAGTACATGGTAAGAAAGAGGAAAACTGGAATGATATGGAAATATAACTAGGAATAGTAAAAAAAAAAAAAAAAAAGGAAGGAAAAATGCATGCTGCCTATAAGGAAAATCTTCCTGACAGTGAAACCGTGGAATAATTTCTCAACAAACTAGAAGAAATACTCAGTGGCATAATGAAGGGAACAATGCTGAACTAGCAGGGGGGCAGACCAAAAGATCTAAAAAGTATTTTCTCCATCTAATTCTAATGGGCTATTAAAGGAGACAATCAATAGTCAGGGAGGTAAGTTATTTTGATAAGCTCCATGGTTTTCATTCTTTCAGAGGAAAGACCATGGTTGAAGTTGGGAGAATAAAAAAAAGAGGAAACGGCAAGCTGTGTGCTTTCTTACAGTTACTGTTTCCCATTGTGGATGCTACCATTATCTTTACATATGAAGAGAGATTGAAATAATCTAGAGAGGTCCCCCACACTACAACACTGAGATAAAGAAGAACTTGAAAGAAACACCACATGGTCTGGCATCAAATTAAATGGAGGAGAACAGAGTCATGTTTCCTGGGGAAAAGAGACTGAATATTATGAGGTTAGTCACACAATTAGTGGGGCCAATCATGTCACTTAGAAGAAAAATAAGTGTGATATATAACTAAATTTTTCACATTGTTTCAGTTTGGCAGCAAGCATACTGCTGTTCCAAAGTTAAAGAGCAAAGCCCAATTCTACCAGGTAAAAGCAGTGAAGAAAGAATCCAGACATTGGGGCAGCTCCTTTCAACAACTCAGCAAACAAGCTGAATGACTGGTGAAATTAGAGCCTAAAAATGTGACTCTCATAATTAAAAAAATATAAGCAAAATCAATATTTGATACTTATTTTAAAGCATAATACAATTGCAGAATACACTTATATTTGAATATTGTATTCACATTGTATTTCACACAGTTTTACCCACAGCCAGAGCACAAACAATTTAAAGGGAATGGCTCAGAAAACGGCAGGTTTTCTTTATTACAAATGCTCTAAGTGCAGTTAATATAATCAGCTGCTTCAGGAACAGTGTTAGGATGCATGAGCTACTGGTAAGTAGTTTAGAAACAGACTGGTTAAAAACATTGCCTACGAAAAGATACAGGAAAACAAGCATGGTCAAATAGCTTATGCACAGAACTATAAAAGCCAAACTCTTAAACTGCAAACCAGCTGTGCTGCTGAATTAGTATCTGTATTTCAGACAACGCACAAGCCTGTTGTGTCCCAGTATCTGTAGCTGTGAAAGGAGAATAAATGATATTGATCTTTTTGCTTTATGAAAGTATGATATAATAGGCATCATGGAAACATGGTGGGATAATATCCTATGATACCTAGCGGCTGAGGTTCTGAACGACTTCTTTGCCTTGGTCTTCACTGGCAAATGCTCTGGCCGCACCACCCAAGTCTTGGAAGGCAGATGCAGGGACTGTGAGAATGAAGAGCTTGGGCTCACTGTAGGAGAGGATCTGGTTCGAGACCTTCCTAGGAACCTGAACATACACAAGTCCATGGGACCTGATGAAATCCATCTGCGGGTCCTGAAGGAGCTGGCAAATGAAGTTGCTAAGCCACTGGCCATCATATTTGAAAAATGGCAGTAAGGTGAAGTTCCCAACAACTGGAAAAAGGGAAATATAACCCCCATTTTCAAGAAGGGGAAAATGGATGACCCGGGGAATTACAGACCAGTCAGTCTCACCTCTGTGCCTGGCAAAATCTTGGAGCAGATTCTCCTGGAAGGCATGCTAAGGCCTATCAAAATCAACAAGGTGCTTGGTGACAGCCAGCATGGCTTCACTAAGGGGAAATCCTGCCTGACCAATTTGGTGGCCTTCTATGATGGGGCTACAGAACTGATGGAGAGGGGTAGAGCAGTTGATGTCATCTACCTGGATTTCTGCAAGCGTTCGACACTGTCCCGCATGACCTCCTTGTCTCTAAATTGAAGAGACATCAATTTGATAGGTGGACCACTTGGTGGATAAAGAACTGGCTGGATGGCCGCACACAAAGAGTTGTGGTCAATGGCTCAATGTCCAGCTGGAGACCAGAAACAAGTGGTGTCCCTCAGGGATCGGTGTTGGGACTGGTCTTGTTCAACATCTTTGTTGCTGACATGGACAGTGGGATTGAGTGCGCCCTCAGCAAGTTTGCCGATGACACCAAGCTGTGTGGTTAGGTTGATACGCTGGAGGGAAGGAATGCCATCCAGAGGGACCTCGACACACTTGTGAAGTGGGCTGATGCCAACCTCATGAAGTTTAACCATGCCAAGTGCAAGGTCCTACACTTGGGTGGGAGCAATCCCAGGCACAGCTACAGGTTGGGCAGAGAAGAGATTCAGAGCAGCCCTGTGGAGAAGGACTTGGGGGTGTTGGTTGATGAGAAAATGAACATGGGCCGGCAGTGTGTGCTTGCAGCCCAGAAAGGCAACTGTATCCTGGGCTGCATCAAAAGGAGCGTGACCAGCAGGTCGAAGGAGGTGATCCTGCCCCTCTACTCTGCTCTTGTGAGATCTCACCTGGAGTATTGTGTGCAGTTCTGGTGTCCTCAACATAAAAAGGACATGGAACTGTTGGAACAAGTCTAGAGAAGGGCCACGAGGATGATCAGGGGACTGGAGCAGCTCCCATATGAAGACAGGCTGAGAAAGTTGGGTCTGTTCAGCCTGGAGAAGAGAAGGCTGTGTGGAGACATGATAGCAGCCTTCCAGTGTCTGAAGGGGGCCTGTGAGGATGCTGGGGAGGGACTCTTCACTAGGGACTGTAGTGATAGGACAAGGGGTAACAGGTTAAAACTTAAACAGGGGAAGTTTAGATTGGATATAAGGAGGAAATTCTTTACTGTGAGGGTGGTGAAGCACTAGAATGGGTTGCCCAGGGAAATCGTGAATGCTCCATCCCTGGCAGTGTTCAAGGCTGGGTTGGACAGAGCCTTGGGTGAGATGGTGTAGTGTGAGGTGGCCCTGCCCATGGCAGGGGGGTTGGAACTATATGATCTTAAGGTCCTTTCCAATCCTAGCTATTTTATGACTCTATAATTCTATGAAGCTTTGGCTGGAAACCCTTTGAGGCAGGTTATGGGTCTCATCCTACTCTTCTAAAGACCCTTCAAGTGACAACACACACAAAAAAAATTACTATTTAGGACGCGGCAAGAGGAAAAACATTTGGTCAATACAGTAAATTAAGTTCTAGATACATGTCTAGCATATAGCTTACATACCAATAATCCAGCACTAGTACTTTGTATTGTACTCAATACCATTTTTTTATTGTGTTTTGCTTCGTGTTACCAGTCCAGAAATTAATGAAAGAACATATTCAGTTCCTGAACTCTTCTAAATGCTTTGTAATGGTTAAGCAATAAATAATTGCTTATTTAAACAAATAAAGGACAGCAACTTCAGGACACTGATTATAAAATGAGCAGACAGGCTCAGGAAAATCTTTTCTCAAAAAAAACAGCAATGAAATTAGTTTGGAGGACAGGAAGGGCAGCAGTTTTCAATGAATCTGCAGGAGGGCGGGTGAGAAAAACAGGATAAAAAGAAGGGGCAATTTCCTATGTGAACTCTGAAGCTTTTTCAGTGAGGCCTGCCAATCAGCCAGGACAAAAAATTCAGCAAATATTGTATGTCTGCACATAGTGAAGGACCAGTACCCTCTGAATGGTGTCATATATCACTGCTACACAGACACTTTAGGCCCCCTTGTCCTCTAATCTGTAACGGCAGAAAAGGAGAGATCCCTCTCCTAGCTCCTTCACAGTTTAACAGCACTTTGGGAAGGCATGGTAGAAGGGCTGGTCCTTATAACATTTTGAGGACTCACAGCTGCAGCACGCGACCTGTCTACTTTATGTACAGATTAGCACAAATTACATCGTAATGGGCAAGTGCCTCTGGGCAACACCTGTACTATTCAAACAATTACTTGCTAACCAGAGCTTGGCATCAGAATCAGCCCCCCCCATCACAGGTACAACATTTTATAAAAGTCTGCAGCTTGCTTTTCTTCATGCTTCGCAGACTTCACATTCTGGCATGTTTCTGAAGCAAGCCAAAGACTGCATATCGGAATATGCCTTAATGTTTGGATGGAAAGGTTCACCTTCTAACTGGTAACAGATGGAGACACAATGCATAACCCACTGCACAATTCATTTAAAGACTCTTTCACTAGGCAACTTAGCTTTTCAATAATCAAACTACATTCTCAGAGAGCTGGGGTGGGTATAAAGGGTTGGCTCCTTCCTAGGTAACAGTGCGTGACTCTCCAAACAAGATCAGCAATGAAAGTAGCTTTAGAAAGAATACCAGTAAGATAATTAACTGATTCAGATAAAAATCTGAGCTCATCTTACACATGAACTTAGGCTGCCAAGTGTCAAAAGGGAAAATGCTTTCATATGTTTTCTGTGTTTAGCTACCATTCCCAAAACCTCCAGGAACTCACAAAATCTATCAGTGTTTTGAGGGAGTGCTTGGAAGAAGAGTACTGAAGACATCAGCTATCAAGCCACACACAAAGTCTGACAAATGATGCCACATACATGCACAACACTTACCTAACAGCTGCAGACACATATACACCACTGATACTGGGTTCAAGCCCGTCAACAACTGAGGTGGTAAAGCCTATCTTTTGGCAGGCAGGAGCTGATCAAAGTTCCTACGAGCACTCTCATCTGAAATGCTGTTAGAGATTATTTCTTGCTCATAAGGAATTCAAGCAGAGAGGAAAAGGAGTGGAGTCCACACAGACAAATATTCCCTTCATTAGTGCACAAACTACTGTTAGAATCCTCAGTTTTGTGAATATTCCCAGTGATGTGGCAGTGTTGAAGGGTGCTAACCTACATGAGAAGGACCCTACTGCAACTCTTCAGATATCTCATGTACTTTCATGAGTTAGAAATATCCATAAGTCAACACCAAAGAAATAGCTGAGGATATGGAATGGTGGAGGCAAACATGGTAATCCGAATAGGCCAGAAAATATGTTGAGTTTAGGTCTAAAATACAACTATTTTTTTCTTTGGAAAACTTCTTCCCCTGAATTATGATGGCCATTTGTTTTATGAGTCTAAACAAGGCCACTTCTTTTGTAAAAGGCTCTCATGAGAAGTGTCTTTCAAGAGGAATATGGAAGACAGAAGGATTAGGGGCAAAAAGTAGATTTACATAGTGTAACAACCGATAATGAACATTATACTACATCAAATAAATGGGTCAAGGTGCCTTTGAAGTCCTTTTTCACATCAAAGCTCTCAATGAAGCATGTGTGGCAGCCATTCCTGAGGAGGACAAAAGCTGCTTGCTTTTGTTGTACTTAGGCTTTTCCGAAGCAATTCACCTGGATGGACAACAACATTCTATACTTCAGCTGAGGGCAGTTAATTTTACTTTTTATGCAAATACCTGTAGTTACTCTTTTATTTGTATCAGAAATGAGTCTTTGTAATCCCTAGTCCTCAAAGCCCAACTAAGGCATCCACTTCCCTGGGGATGTCATTACGTTGTACACATGATCACCCAGCAACCACTCATCTGAAAGTGATGAAAATGGTAACCCTTGCCATTTCTACACCTATTTGGGCTACCATGTGTCCTTCTTTATTTCCTAGAGATTCTCCTTGATGCCATGAAAAAAATCCATGGCAAAAGTGCCACTTAGTCCCAAATTAGAACGGAGAATTTGGTGAGTTAGAATAGAAATTGCCTTGTAAAAGTACAGGAATACAACCTCTTTTGAAATTATGTCCACCTGTAAATGTTTTTTTGCAGTTGAGATACTGCCAAGTGCTTTCTCCTCTTTCCTTCTCTTTTCTGTTACCCAACCTTCAATCCAATGCTGAGTTAGAAGACTTGATCTTGGCACTTGTGAAAAATCATACCTTCAATGACAGAATAGGAATTCTAACACACACACATCTGTGCTACACACACAGAAAAATGATGTGGCTAGATATATTTAGCAAAATGTATTGTCTCTTACTTTTTAACAAAACATACATTTTCAGTTATGAATGGGCCTGACAGGCCTACATCTTCACAAAAATAGACATGTTTCAAATTCTACTAATAAAACTTACGGAAAATCCCTACAGCTACATTATTATTGTAGTCTGTGATAAACTTTAATGTACAGTTAAGAAGTGACATAAGATAAAAACTGTTTTATTTGCTGCTTGTCTAGTCAGAAATCCCACCATTTTTATCTCTTAAAAGAGATTAATTTTTCATGTAAAAAGACACATATCTCTTTAATAAAGCAAAGATGTTATTAAAAGTAAGCCCATGTCAGCAAAACTTATCGGCTATGTGATACCTTAAATGTAGTAGCAACTATTTCAGACAGAATACAAAAGCCACATCAAAATGATACAAGACTAAGACTCACAAATGCAAGGAAATTATTTCCAATTGGCCACAGAATATGGAATTATCTTTTCTTCTACAACTCACCGCATTTTATCTAGGTAACGTGGCTCACATGGCAAAGTACAGTTCTAAAATAATTCATTGTTCAGAGACCCTTATCAGCTGCAAAAGCCAAAGCTGGAGCAGGGCCATATCAGCTGCAGAGCCAACACATAACAGAGTGAACAGGGGAAAGGACAGATTGCAGTGTCTCCACATTCTACTGCTGCTATTGCAAAATACCAACCTCTGAATTTCCATCCTGTTTTGTTACATGAATGTCACTTTATTATCCAAATGGAACTACAGCATATTAGTATGAAAAAGAATGATGCAGAAAACAAATTTAGGAGATTCAGCTACAGGCTCTTTATCCTTTTAGGAAGGTTCCTTTTTTAACAGCTCCAGGTTCAACCTGTACAGTAAGATTTCTAATATTTTACAAAGATAGGAGAAGAGCACAAATAATCTCAGTACCATTTGTTTAAAAAAAATAAATAAAAAAATCCCAGGACACAGCATAAATCCTTAACTTTCAGAGCCCAAACAAAACAAGCATGCACACCAAATGAGAAAGTGGATGGCCCCAAACCCCAATTCCCATCTCAATGTCAATCAAAACTCTGCACCTGTAATGCATGTTTTGATTTTTTTTAAATGAAGAAGGAATGATGCAAATGGTAACATCTAAACTTGTCATCTGCACAGCAAAGCTTTCATTCAGCTGAACATATGCTGAAATTTAAGCATATTGAAACAAAACCCAAGTCTCAGCCAAACTGAATTCAAAGTGGCTGAGATATTTAGGCCATACTTCTGCAAGACATGCAAGTGTGCGATAAAACTGAAGCATGATCTTAATTTTCCATTAGTACAAAATCATGTTAAAGCATCACCTACATAATAATGGGTGTTATAACAGTGGCTTTAATCATTAGGTATCGAACGGGTTTTACATGGAAAAACAGTAGCTCTCCCTCTGTAACAGGAGGGTGCTGTGGTCTGACACCAAATCACCCTGTGGGACATGGAGAGAGGCATGAGAAGGACCCCTATCTTCTGAACATCTATCAGACCATGCTGCAAGGTCTTGCAATCTGTTTTTACATACATATATAGCTGCTTTGCTAAACTGAGGCCCAAGTCCTGAAACTGAAGTTAGAAATGTAAAGCTAATGCTGTTGAGAAATGCTGCAGAGAGATGTTCTGCTTTTAGACATTTTCAGACAGTAGACATAGGGGCTAAAAAAGAGCAATACTGAGGTGCTGGAGTGGGTCCAGAAAAGTGCAATAGAGCTGGGGAAGGGCAATAGAACACAAGTGTGATGAGGAACGGCTGAGGGAACTGGGGGGTTTAGTCCGGAAAAGAGAAGGCTCAGTGGGGGACCTTACTGCTCTCTATAACTACCTGAAAGGAGAATGTAGCCAGGAGGTGGCTGGTCTCTTCTCCCAACTAACAAGGGACAGGACAAGAGGAAACAGCCTCAAGCTGCACCAGGGGAGGTTTAGACTGGGGATTAGGAACAATTTCTTCACAGAGAGGGTGTTCAGGCATTGGAACAGGCTGCCAAGGGCAGTGGTGGAGTCGCTGTCCTTGAAAGTGTTCACAAACCATGCAGATAAGTCTCTTAGTGACATGGCTTAGTGGTGGCCTTGGCAGTCCAGGGGTAATGGATGGACTTGGTGATCTTAAAGGTCTTTTCCAGACCAGCTGATTCTAGGATTCCATGATTCAATTTGTGAGTCAAAACAAGTAGATTCCTCCTGAGCAAGGATTTTAAAGTGCAATTTAACAACAGCTTATTTAGATGATGCCTGTATTCAAGAGCATTTTCTTTTTTGTTAAACATAATCTTCATACTGGCTTTGTGAAACACATACTATCGGGCTGAAAATACAAACCCCACCTGGTATTTCCCAATCCATCTGCCCAATATGTGACATCTGTAAAGATTTTTCAGACACATACATAAAAATGGCTTTCCTGTAAAAGACGGAATTCTTTTTTTTGGAGTTTGTGAGATTTCACAGTGTAATCATAAGAAAACAATGTATTTTCATTTAATACAAATTTAATCTAATTTTCATTTAATTCATATCTTAATATGGATTTGGTGTCTAAATTTACCACATGCACCTGAAAATGCTCATCTAATAGCATATGACAGAGCATAAAGAATTGCCTAAAAAACCCAGAGTAGGTAAATTCTTCATATATTTCAGTCTTTTAAATTACAATTCAAATTGCATAGAACAAGCACATATATGCATGATTAGGGGAAAAACAACCAACCTTAGTATTTATTTTTAACTAATTAGTTTTAAAAGTAGTATTTATAGAAATAAAACCACTGACAACCACTAAATTGCTGTAGATGTTTAGTGGGCCTGAAGTGCTCACTACAACAGGCAGGTACAACCCCACCGCAAAGTAGGGAACCCCTGAAAGCGTCGACATGAGCAATGCTCTTAGGTCACATATTAAAGTGATGCTTTGGGATCCAGCACTGCTGTCAGCTGGGACCAGTCCCTGCTGACCACTTTCGTTGCCAGGCCCCCCACTGCTCCAGTAGTTAATTAGCACAGGGGATGGAGGATGGATTAGATGCGCTGCAAATACCCAGTTTGGAAACAAGATACCAGGTCCCTGCTGAAAGAAGAAAACTTGCATGATGTGCTTTAGAGAAAATGGAAAATGAAGAATTTTAATATGTTCTAATGTGTCACACCTGAATAATGGCTCTGCAATTACTGAGCAACATTGCCAGTTTATCTGTAGCTGACTGCACAAGATCAACCCAATTTACTGAGGAAATTTGGGGGGGGGGGGGGGGGGATAATTCCCCAACACTGATGTAATTTGAATTATTAAAATAATACATAAACTAAATTATCCAATAAACGGACTCTCAAAAGATAAAAGGTATTACTGCATTATCCTACCAAATTAATGTTAACCTGCTTTAAAAAGAAATTGTTCTGCTTCACAGAAATAATAGTACATTTTAGCCTCATATTTAGAAATAATGCATACAAGAATTCATGAATAAAATTTAAAATATACATTGCCAATATGATAGAAAACACAAAGGTAAATCTGAATAAACATTATAAAAATAAATTATTGAAACATGTTCTGAAATATATACATGCTCTCTACCTTCAAGTTATTCTTTATTACTCACTTTCTGGTAACAGTACATTTCCCACAGGGATTGATTATGTAAATCTATACATATAAAAAAAAGGATGAAGAATAGTTGAAACAAAAGACCAGAATTCAGACTCAACTTTAATATATCTAAAAGTAAGTTATACCAACTACCATATTCCTTCCTAACTTCCTTCAGTCTCTAATTATGTGACAACTGCAAAACCTATGAATATAATTTGTGAAACTGTCTACACTTTAAGACTCTTAATAGAACTGTAAATTGAAAGAGCAAACAAAAATTCTCCTGCAATGAGTCAGACTTTACAGTAATATTTTAGAAAAAAATATTAAATGGGAACAGATACAGGTCCTGATACTCTCCTTGTATCCAAATGAATCGCATACATCTGAATATTTAATATGCTGACAAACAGTTATGACAACATCTTTGTTCCTATCACACATACAATTTTTGAACAGTGGTCTTAGCATTCAACTAGGAAAGTAAAAATAACAACACAGCATCTCACAGTCTGTGTTCTTACCAAAATTCTCTCTACTTTTATGACTGAGGAAATACATATCAATCAAATATTCCTGAAGTGTGTTTCCACCTTTCACACATCTAGAACTTGATAGATATGTTAATGATGATCTACACTGTGAATACACACATTCACAAAGACCCATCTAAAAGTTAATATATCTCCTATTTGGTAATTGCATGCTGCACTGTGGCAATTTTCAACTCTTCAACATCATTTGGGCTCTTCTTTACAACCTGCAAATGATTTTTAGATATGGGAAGGAAGAAGTGAATTGCTGCCAGAGGTGATACAAAGAACAAAAATGGAGTTCCTCCACTTGGAGGATTTTTATCTCCTTCATACTGCATTCAGAGGCAAGAGCCTACTTAACAAGTCACTATCAGCGTTTCTGATGTTGGAGGTAAGGTTGCTTAAAATATTAATCTGGTGAGCAGTTAAAACCATAAGCTTATACACAGAATGCAGGAACTAGGCTACTTTTCTTTTGTACCTCAAATAAAAAGCAATCTGTATTTATCTTGAGATATTTGAGAGATTTTCTTATCTGGGATTTCTACTGTGTACCTTTTGCATTTTGATATATCATCTGGTACAAAAATACTTCCCAGCATCAATCTGATCTCCAACAAAGTAACACTAGTACCTATACAAACTGATGTTTTAACTTCCCATCAAATTAATACACTGCTGTTTTAGGAAAGACCTATCATAATTTCTACGTATATTGAACACCCTGAAGTGGATTATATAAAGAGAGCAATGGCAATGCACTTGCCACTCTAATGCACACGGAACCTGCTGCAGTTTTCTTTTCCATTGAAAAAGTGGCATGAATTACAAGTTAGAGATCTGACAAATTATTATCTCATTTTCTGCCTCTGGGAATTCATTAGGATCCCTACAAGCAACATGCCTCAACCTCATGATTTACTGATTCGGCTGCAGCAGTGTCAGCGCTTCCCCTATCAAGATAGTTTCCATACCCCTGCTCCTGAGTTTAGTTTATTTTACACTGCTCTTCCCCCTCTTTGATCCTGCCTGGTATGTGGCAGTCTCTGAGCTACCTTGGGTGGTCTCCTGTCAGATCCCAGTGATCAGTATCTCTCCCCACCAGTTGCCTTCTGGGGAGGCTCCAATCAGCCGGGCTCTTACACACATCTGACAACTTTATTAGCCAGCTCTGATAGTGCTTCAGAACATCTCCACGGCACACACACCCTTTCTCAAACAATCCCACCTTTGTAGTTGACTTAGAACAAATAATTCTATGAACACTTCAGCTTTTATACTCAATAATAAGGTTGAAATGAAGAGAAATTTCACATTATGTGCAAGCTGGGGGTTGGTTTTCACGTTTGGACTCAAAAAATCAATCCTGGATTGATTTTTGTGTATATATTGTTATTGTCAGAGGATTAATTGATGAATCTTTCATTTGATGAGTCAGGTGGAATGGGCTCCAAGGCACACAGTGAGGAGAATTCTAATTTACTCTGCTTCTTGGTGCTAAGCAGCAGAATTACCAGTTGTGGTTACCTACTCGGTTAGATTTCTCCTGCTCAAAAACAATGTTTAGAGTATGTTTAAATGCAAAGCTAATTTCTGAGTGTCTGCACATCCCACTTTAAAACTTGCTTAAATTAGAAGTTTCTGAATGAATTTTCATTTGTTTCTTGAAAGTGCCCTTTAGTTTCAAATCTTCTTGCAGATTTTCACACTTACTATCATTAAAACATATTTGGAATTCAGTCTTTGGAAAAAAACAAGCCTAGATTAACACAAGACATCTCAATTCAATAGAAGAAAAAACTTCACAAGTTTCAGTTACAATGTACCAGATTTTTTTATTTTTTATTTTTACCATGGCTGTCAAACAAAACCAATCCCCAGATTTTAGGTTTACCTTAGGTTAATCTTTTCACCTATGATGCACCGGAATGTCTTGATATAGAAACATACAAGTGATAAAAATCTTAAATCTCAGACAAAAGCTCCTCTAGCTCACCTAGAGGATACAAATGCAACAGGTAGAACTTTTTGTACAAAACACACAGCGTCAGTTTCTGAGCTGGTACAAAGGTGTCACTCCACATTAAGCTCCCCCACCCTAGCTGGCTTCACATGAAATACTGTTTCTGATGGCAGAAGGGTTCACTGCCTGCTCTGATTTCCCGATGAGTCTGCAAGGTTTTATTCAATGCCCTGGCATGTCTGGGGCAGAGAAAGTGCAATCCTATTTTCCCAGGCCAGAAAAGGAAGCAGAAGATGGCTTCTGAAGTGCCCTTTTACTCCATCATGGAACTTCTTGCAAAGCTTAGGCAGGTTTGCTTGTGCATTAGAAAGGAAACCCAGGCTACAGTCACAGCCAATACCACCAAGATAAGGGTGTTCAATTACTGTAGATAAAAGGATGAACAGGAGCAAGGATCATCTCACAGCTCAGAGAGTCTGTAAATACAGATAGTTCCCAAACTCTGCCACAAATTTCCCTGGACTGTGTTCTTCCAGCACTCTTCTACAGAATGGTGTCAATGATGCATATATCATAGAGACAGCAAACAGCACTTCTTAATTGCTATTTAATACAGGCAAATTCAGCAACACTCAAAAAGCCTCACCAGAATTGAATGCTGCTCTGTATGCAGCACTGTAGAATCATACCAGAAGTCTTGTCTCCTAGAAAATCATCACCTAAATTTGTGGAATGTAGGACCACAGAGGTTACATGTGACAAAATGAGAGTGACCAAAGCAAACAAAGCAATGGAAGAAAGAATCATAAAATACAAGTGACACCATGCTCTAGATGCACAACCAGAGTTTAAAGATCAAGCTAAGGACTGGTCTGCTTGTCTTTATGGAGGGAAAGCCATTAACAGGGATGACAAAAAGACCAAAGTACTTATTTCCATCTTTTATGGGAAACTGTCAATGTGTTTCCCATGGCATTTCACCTCTGCAATGCATTTAGAAAACCACTCATCTCCCTCCAACTAAAATGTCCTACTGGCTCGTCTCAGTACTGCTGTTATGTCTCAGACGTGCTGAATATGGAACTGATTCTAGTCTTGAATCTCTTTTTCTGAGTGCTCTTTTTGATCATTTTGCTATCTGGCTTCTACTCCTCCACGGAAACTGTTCTCACTCAAGTTACTCAAACAACATATTGCCATGCCAAACTTCAGGCCTTGTCTGTACTTCTGCTGTGCATGACAATTAAATGAAATGAGACACTATTCTCATGGCTCTCCTTTCACTTCCCTATCACCCACCTTCATGTCCCCTTTTGAGGTTTATAAACCTCTCTTCTGCAGTGTCTCACTAGCACATCTGGTCTACCTACATCCTCCCATCACCCCGTGGCCTCGTTCATTCTTACGTTATTACTATACTCAGTGCTGTTGACATCCATCTCCCTTTTTCTTTTACCTCAGCATCACACAATACAGGTATTCATGATTACTCCATAAAAAACTATGTGCATCTACCAAAAGGCAATGTTACAGCACCTAAACTGAATAACCTAATTTCTACCCCAAATCAAAAGGAATTTTCAGAGATAAGTTTAAACCCAAACTTCTAAAGTTACACAGTGCAAAAAATTTCCATTATGTCCTAATTCATACTCCAATAATTTCTTGTCCAGATGCTAGCAATAAAGCTTAGTTTTGGCTTTATCCCACAGACTGGTTTCAGTATTGTCATGACCAATTTATTTATTTTAGTTAATTACATTTCTCTTCAAGAACAAATGAAGACAAAGTTTTGTCAACAAATTTGCAGCACAAGACTCAAGACTATCACAACGTGTTCACTCCTTTTGCGCATCGTCTACAAAGCTCTGACTCCCTTGCTTTGACCACTAACAACCTCCTACTTCTGGCAATCTTATGAAGCCAAAATACCATTTTCCTAGCTCTACATCACCACAGAAGTCAATCTCAGCAAACTCATTCCTGCCTTTCAGATTTCACTTAACAGCTTTCCATCTTCATACTTCTTTCTTGCACGCTCCCCTACAAAACTACGCTCATGATTTCCCAATGAAAAACAAGTATGTCTAAGGTTACTGATGTATCTAAAGAGGCTGTGAACACTTAGGATGCAAATCCTTTAAAAAATTGGACACCTGTTTTCAGGACAGATGAACATCATGTATTTGTATTTTTTAATAGTTATTTACAGATTTTTTTAGCAGTTACTGCAACATATCTATAATAATGCACACTGCATATTAAAAAGAAGAGAGGAAAAAATCCAGATGCATGAAATGGCCAACTATATTTATTACACAAAAGTTTTTACTCAGTGAGATGATGCTGACGGAGACTGACAATCTCTCATCTTAACACTACCTACAGTCCAGAAGAGAGCTGTGCAAGATTTTTATTGCTTTTTTTAGATGTGGATTGACCACACAGAGGCATAATTAAGACAATTCAGTCTTCATGATCATGCAATCCTTTGTCTCTGTAATCCTTTGTCTCTGTAACAGAAATAAGAGTAGTACCTGGGGAAGCCCAGCACACTGTTGTTTTTACAGTCAATGAAGGGAGAAGTGAACCTCTGGAAGGCGATTCAGAGCACCTGATACAGGGTAGCTGCTTCTGAAAGAGAGGGAGATACTGCCACAGAGAGGGGAGAAAAGAGATGAAGTCTCTTCATCTCTGCCATCACAAGCTGCTAATTTAGTGCAAGCAGCAGCGTGATCCTGCAGTCTCACATAAACCTTCCAAGGACAATCAGGATATCCCTCACAGTGCCCACTGGTAGTGCAGTTTCTGGGATTGTTGCTTTATTGTGTAGTTAATACCAAGAGATGCATCTGCATGGAGAGCATCAGGCATACTACAAACAAAATCAATAGTGATTCAGTTCCTGAAACTAGCAGCTATAAAATGTTCGTAAAATTCACTTCATAAATATTACAAGTATTTAAAAAGCAGTTTTTACCCCATGCAAGCAACTCTGGAATTTCATTTTCCACACCAGAGGTTTTGCAATTATTTTTCACTATTAAATGAATACTGAGAAGTACCCAAAAGTAGGACAAATATTACTGTACTGCTTCTCACAAAAGAGAACTGAAGCAATTGAAAAATATGCTTTGTTAAAAATGTCACTGAACTTTTTATACATAATACAAATACAGCAAAGTTGCAACCTGATAAAACCGAGATTTTAAATGAAAGTACTACCCTGCTACTTACAATTCAAAACAGTCACTTCATGAAGTTAAGCTGCTTGTTATATAAAATTGAACCAGACCAGCATGAGATTTCATGCAGAATTTCCTGGAGCCTAGCTGTATAACTTTACAATCTCCTACAGAGCTTTAACTATGGAACTTCACTGCTATTAATGACCTGATAAAATTTCAAGAGGCTGTTTAGGGTTCAGGCTTTCAGAGCTGTAATCCAGTTCTGATGCCAGAAATTCATCCTGGATGTCACCTCTGCTGAAGAGGACACTTACGTGGAGGCAAGTTTCTGTCTTTGCACCATTTTCACCTGAGGGATCCATCTGAGTTTTAACCCGGGCTGCCGATTTTACTCCCTGAGCACAACTCACCATCGGTTTGAATTTATCTCAAGAGATGGAAACCTTCAGGGTGGAAGGAGAGGGGAAACAAAAGAAGAAGAGGCGCTCCTTAAGGAGGCAAATTCAAGGTAAAAGAGAACTGCCACCCAGGAGAAAAGTATTATTTAACAGCCTTAATTTAAATGTCAAATGCCATACACCATTTTTTACCGTATTCCCACAGAGAAGTCCCAGATGCCCTTTTTGGAAGTACAGGTGTCCAGTGGCTGTGGATCTTCACTGATTGTGAAAGCAAAACCCGCGACTTCTCCATTACTGACAACTAATATCAAACTGCTGAAAGAAATGTAGTTTTCTGTCACCTGGCAGAGCACAGTTCAAACTTCATAACAAATGCCCAGACTCATAACTACACTTAATACAAAGGTAGAAAGGAAAGTAATTAATATAATTCATTAGACTGTCTCAACAGTGCTACTTCTGATGGCAGCTTATGAGAGAGTTGTAACCTCATTCTTCAAAATTCCTTCCCTAAACCCCATCTAGCACCTGGACTGCAAACACAATCCACCTCCTGAGATCAAGGTACACATCTCTCTCCCAGGCTAAGTGAGGGCAAAGACATCAACCTGGGAGACAGTAAAAGACAGAAACTAGCTGAGAGGAAATACTAAAGTCAACAGCCAATGAAAGACTAGGAAAAAAGCATTCAGCTAAAAAACACTTTAGAGAGGTTTGAAAAATGTATGATCTTAACAATAAAATCGTGAACCTTTTTCTTCTGGGGAAAACGTAATCCTTTGTAATCCTCAAACAGCTAAAATTTCTTAACTATCACAATTTCTATTTTTTGTAAAATGATGGAATTGCCATTTGGAAAAGAAAAAAGAAAAAAGCCTTATTTGGAAATTATGTTATTCCCACAGGTGCAAATTAAAAACACACTTTTTTGTATTTGTTATTTAGTGTTTGTCTTAAGCTATTCACCAGTAATTATGATGTTGTATTATCAGTATATAGTCTTGCAGTCACTGAATTTTACTTTACAAACTCAAAGATCTTCAGAAGAAGACAATTTCTAGTCATTAGCATTATCCACTACCCATTAAATCATATAATTTAATTAAGAGGAAAATCCCTTGATATTTCCAAATAATCAAACCACCACTCTGATATCTCACAAAATAACCTGTGCTGCTTTTAACAATGTGTCAACCTGCAAAAAAAGGGATTCTTTTCCAGAAGCATCAATAACTGCTCTCACACTTCCATTGCACAATCTGTTGTGAGGCAGACATCCAAAGTCATCTCAAAACACTGCATGAGTGTTGATTTAAAGGTTAACTAGTCTTTTTTTTTTTTTTTTTTGCCTCCTCTCCCCATGTCTTCTGTAGAGTTGCTCAATTAACTTCAAAATATCATTTTGAAGATATATGCAGACTCAGAGTCAACTTAGAGAATAAAATATGCAACCGCATCCATGGCAGCATCAATTTAGATTCCCTGGTGTCTTAACTCAACCTCTGGTCGAATGCAACCACAGGCTGGATTACTGAGGAAAGGACCCCTTCAAGAGGCATGTCTGTGGATTGTCCAAATGGTCCTACATGGACTGACCTGGTCGGGTGCTGTGGAAGCCAAACAGTTCCGTGAGCCCAAGACCCGAATTTGCATACCACCAACTCCGACCATGGGTAGAAGAGCATCCATCTGCACCTGTCAATCTACAGACCACTTCATTCTGGTCTTCAAATTCCTTGGCAGGTCTAGATTTCCTCTCCCACACTAAACTTTCTGTACCATTTGCATCTAGCCATATAAACCAGTCATGTTCTGGACTCGTGCCTACAATCCCATCTCTGGAGTGTTCCTCTTGCATGGTACATTCCCACCAAATACGGAAAGAAGATACTGGCCAGATCCAGGATTTAGTATTAAAATATTCACTGATAATAACATGTTATTTTTTTTCTCTGTGTTCCTTACTTCCTGTTTTCTTCTGTTGCTTCACATCAGAATTTCCAAGTATCGCTTAAGTGATCGTCTTCTTTATTCATCAAATATCAAATTTGATGAAAAAAGGCATAATTATTCCATTGGCTACAGGTACCTCTTATTTTCAGGTTGTTTGTTTTTTTTTTAAGATACTGTAAATACTTCAGTTTTAATTTATAGTATCATAGAATCATTTAGGTTGGGAAAGACCTTTAAGCTCATCTAGTCTAACCGTTATCTCAGGACTGCCAAGGCCACCACTAAACCATGTCACTAAGGGCTTCATCTACATGGTTTGTGAACACTTCCAGGATGGTGACTCCACCACTGCCCTGGGCAGCCTGTTCCAATGCCTGAACACTCTGTGAAGAAATCATTCCTAACCTCCAGCCTAAACCTCCTCCAGTGCAGCTTGAGGCTGTTTTCCTCTTGTCCTGTCACTTGTTACTTGGGAGAAGAGACCAGCCACCACTGGGCTACATCCTCCTTTCAGGCAGCTGTAGAGAGCGATAAGGTGCCCCTAGAGCCTTCTCTTCTACAGACTAAACCCATCAGTTCCCTCAGCCGTTCCTCATTACACTTGTGCTCTATTGCCCTGCACCACCTCTGCTGCCCCTCTCTCAACATGCTCCAACACCTCAGTGTCTCTCTTGTAGTGAGGGCCCCAGAACTGAACACAGGATTCAAGGTGCGGCCTCACCAGTGCCCAGTACATGGGGATCTTCACTGCCCTGGCCCTGCTGGCCACACTGGTGCTGATACAGGCCAGGATGCACATTAGCACAGGTGGCCAAATATCACATATCAACAGTCATATTCAGCTGACCATTGACCAACACCCCCAGGTCCTTTTCCATGGGCAGCTTTCCAGCCGCTCTTCCCCAAGCTTGGAGTGCTGCAAGGGGTTCTTGTGGCCCAAGTGCAGGACCCAGCACTTTGTCTTGTTGAACCTCATCTCACTGGCACATCAATCCAGATGAGAATCTACCCACTGACTCACTGGCCTAAAGCAAAGTTAGTCTTGTCTTTCTTGTGCTTAGAATGCCCAATGAAAAATGATTTGCAGAATGCTGCTGGTGCTGCTATTGTAGATGTATTTTTCCTTTTTTTTTTTTTTTTTGCTATTTAATACACTTCATTTCAACAAAGGTTTTAAAATTTATTAATAAGAAGTTAGTTTTCCTTCCTCCATCCATAAGCTTCTGGGTTAAGATATCTGAATGTGACGTGGATATAACATTATTGTTCATGCATGTATTACATCATATTCATATTCAATATTTAATGTGAAGCCCAAGCGTACACAATTCTGAACATAGGGCTAATTAGGCGAACGTTAAGCTTACATCCTGGAATAAGCTTTTTCCCATTTTTCTCAGTTTTGTTTTCTGTTTTTCTCTAACTTGCACTTACCACTACTCTACAAAAGTGAGAACATCGAGAACATTTATGACCACCAGAGCACAAATGTATTGCCAAATTGTTTAATTTTCTACACAATCCCTTGGAAATTATTTAGGACATCTCTTCAGTGTAAAGTTTATGTAAGTAGTTTTCTCCTAAGATTTCCATGGTAAGTTGCAAAATTGCTAGCACTTTTTGTCTTTCTCATCTGCTACCTCTGCAACTCAAAACGCTTTAATGTACAATCAGTATAAGATTTATTATATACCTAACCATCCATTACATAACAGGAACAGAGAAGAGAGAAACAACAGAGGAATTTTAGTACTTGGTTTTGGGCTTTCCTTCATTTCTGCTCCATACCTTACTCAAACTCCTATAAAATCAGTGTCAGATTCGTGTGTTTAATTTTCTTGTTTAATTTTCTTAATCTGCACTGAACTTTTCCTTAAATTCAATTTGGAATCTATTGTAACAGCTGCAGCAAAAGAAAACAAGACTCTTTTAAGTCTTAAGAATAAAGCTCCTAATCATCCAATATATTTACTAGTCTTTGTTTACATGGGCTTTAAACAAAACACAACTTTTTTTAATTCAAAGTGAGCAGATTTTTTTTTATGAAAATGGCTACTGATTGCAGCACTTAACAACATTTGTCTTCAGGTTTGGGGATTTTTGCACATCAGCATAACTAAACGCACTCTGGCCAGACACCTTTTACGATTTAGGATTTCTGTATCTAAGAGGTGAGCCATTTTTGCACAGTTAAATTGGCAGTAAAATCAGCAATTGCGGTCCGGGAACAGAATAGAGCAGCAATTTTTGCAGTAACTCTTAAGCCATGCAAGCACCAAGTGAGTGAAAGGACATGAACTGCTGATCTAGTTTGTCATCTATACAGAATACAAACACCAAATTAGAGTTCTGTACTAAACAGAATTTAAAGGAATACAGAACATTTCAATAATCCCTTTAGTCTGGTTCTATATTTGTAAGAGGTAGCGAGAGTCCAAATTATTCTAAGTTATTGGTTCGAAAAATATTTTTAGGTATTTATAGGTACTACAAACCTATACTCCTCCTAATTCTTTTAAAAGCCCAAGCTTTTAAAATTACTGAAAATAATTTCAGCTAAAAAAAAAAACAACCCCCAAACAAACCCAAAAACAAAGAACACGATGGGAAGGAAATGAAAAATACATAGTCCAAAAAACCTTCACAACTAACACCTGTATTTTTAATTAACTGGACTTTGTAGTTTAAAAAGCAAAATACTCACTTAGACAAAATATAAAATGTTAAAAGGCAATGTCGTGGTTTAAGCCCAGCCGGCAACCCAGAACCATGCAGACACTCGCTCACTCTCCCTCCCCCTTTCTCACCCCACTCCTGGAGAGATGGGGGGGAGAATCAAAAGAATGTAACTCCCATGGGTTGAGATAAGAACAGTCCAGTAACTAAGGTGTAACAGAAATCACTACTGCTACCACCAATAATAATAATGATAAGGGAAATAACAAGGGAAGAGAAAACAACTGCTCAGCACCTGCCGATCGATACCCAGCCGGACCTGAGCAATGATGTTGCCCTTCTGAGCAACTGCCCCCAGTTTATATAGTGGGCATGACATGCTGTGGTATGGAATACCTCTTTGGTTAGTTTAGGTCAGGTGTCCTGTCTCTGCTTCCTCCCAGCTTCCCCTCCTCCCTGGCAGAGCATGAGACTCACAAAGTCCTTGGTCAGAGTAAACATTACTGACCAGCAACTAAAAACATCAGTATCATCAGTGCTGTTCCCAGGATGAAAATCAAAAACACAGCACTGCACCCAGATACTAAGAAGGAGAAAAATGACTGCTATTGCTGAACCAAGGACAGTATCCAGCCCTCATTCCAAACCATTCACGTCATGCTCAGATCTCACACTTTCGATATACCATCACTCTTGTCTCATATATAATACATATATATATATACACATCCACACACACACAAACTGAGAGAGATCATTCCTCAGTGCATGGACCAATCCCTATAAAGCTGCTGAGTTCATTCGGTCCATGTTGGGCTCCACCTCTTGTAACAGTCTTTCAGAGCAGGAGTGGCTGCGTGCAGTGTTTTCTGCAGATTGTTGCCTGCTGATGTTACCGTAGAACTCATCTGGTTTCATCAAAGTTCATCCTTTGTTGGGATGATGGTCAGAGCGACGTCAGGGCCAATCGCTGGTAACCTGAAGACATCTAGTTGGTGAGCTACAGAAGTGCCGCATAGCGGGCAACAGCATACAATTGAGTTCATTGGCTGTTTTCCCCTGAAGTCAAATCCCCTTGAGGTAAACATTGGACTTCTCCATTTTCCCATATTACACATCAAGTATATTCGGGTCCCTGAGCAAAAGCAATCCCACAGCTGGGTTTGGCTTTACCTGAAGCAGGAATAACCCAGACTGTCTTCCCCAGCAAATTCTTTATGTGAACTTTATCCCCTTCTACAGTATGTAAAAGTTCTGACTGGGCTGGACCAGCCCTGTTGGCAGATCCTCTGGTGTTGACCAACCACGTGGCCTTCGGTAAGTGAGTATACCAACGTTTAAAACTTCCCCCACCCATTGCTCTCAGTGTAGCTTTTAACAGCCCATTGTGCCATTCAATTTTCCCTGAGGCTGGTGCATGGTAGGAGATGTGATATACCCACTCGATGCCAAGCTCTTTGGCCCAAGTGTCTATAAGGTTGTTTGAGAAATGAGTCCCATTGTCTGACTCAGTTCTCTCTGGGGTTCCGTGTCACCACAAGATTTGTTTCTCAAGGCCCAGGGTAGGGTTCTGGGCAGTGGCATGGGACACAGTGCATGTTTCCAGCCATCTGGTGATTGCCTTCATCACGGTAAGTGCTTGCCTCGGTGGACTGGTGGGAGTGTGATAAAATCGATCTGCGAGGCCTCCCCATACTTGTACTTCAGCCATTGTCCTCCATACCAAAGAGGCTTTAACAGTTTGGCTTGTTTAATTGCAGCACATGTTTCACACTCGTGAATAATCTGGGCAGTAGTGTCCATTGTTAAGTCCACCCCTCGATCAGGAGCCCATCTGCATGTTGCGCCTCTGCCCTGATGGCCTGAAGTGTCATGGGCCCACCAGGCTAAAAATAATTCACCCTTATGTTGCCAATCTAAGTCCATCTGAGCCACTTCAATCTTACCAGCTCTATCCACTTGCTGGTTGTTCTGGTGTTCCTCAGTGGCCCAACTCTTGGGTACATGGGCATCCACATGACGTACCTTCACCACCAGGTTCTGCACCCGGGCAGCAATATCTTTCCACAGTGCAGCAGCCCAGATGGGTTTACTTCTGCATTGCCAGTTGCTCTGCTTCCATTGCTTCAACCACCCCCACAGGGCATTTGCCACCATCCATGAGTCAGTATAAAGTATTGGTCATTTTTCTCATTCAGCAATGTCCAGGGCCAGCTGGATGGCTTTCCCCTCGGCAAACTGATTCGATTCATCTTCTCCTTCAGCAGTTTCTGCAACTTGTTGTCGGGGACTCCATGCCGCTGCCATCCATCTCCGATGCTTTCCCACAATACTGCAAGAACCATCAGTACACAAGGCATATTGCTTTTCACTTTCTGACAGTTTATTATGTGGTGGGACCTCTTCAGCACGCACCGCCTCCTCCTTTGGTGACATTCCGAAATCTTTGCCCTCTGGCCAGTCCATGACGACTTTAAGAATTCCTGGATGACTGGGATTTCCTGTTCAAGCTCGTTGTGTAATTAGTGCAGCCCATTTACTCCATGTAGCATCGACTGCATGATGTGTAGAGAAGACCCTGACTTTGAACATCCAGCCCAGCACAGGAAATGGGGTGCCAGGAGGAGCTGTGCTTCAGTGCCAATCACTTCCAAAGCAGCTCGAACCCCTTCACAGGCTGCCAGTATCTCTTTCTCAGTTGGGGTATAACTGGCCTCAGATCCTTTGTATCCCCAACTCCAAAAGCTGAGGGGTTGACCTTGAGTGTCCCCTGGAGCTTTGTGCCAGAGGCTCCAGGTAGGACCATTCTCCTCGGCTGCAGTGTGCAGTACTTTTGTTACATCTGGCCAGGTCCGGACTGGTCCAAGGGCCACTGCATGAACTGTCTCTCGTTTAATTTGCTCAAAGGTTTGTTGCTGCTCAGGACCCCATTTAAAATCATTTTTCTTCTGGGTCTCATGATAGAGAGGGCTTACAATCGAACTGTAATTTGGGATGTGCATTCTCCAGAACCCCACAGAACCCAAGAAAGTTTGTGTTTCTTTCTTATTAGTTGGTGGAGACGTTGTTATCTTGTTGATCACATCTGTGGGGATCTGTCTATGTCCATCTTGCCATTTTATTCCCAACTGAATCTCCTGTGCAGGTCCCTTGACCTTACTCCATTATATGGCAAAACCGGCTTTCAGAAGGATTTGGATTCTTTTCATCCCTTTCTCTAAAACTTTTTCCACTGTATCACCCCACATGATAATGTCATCAATGTATTGCAGGTGTTCTGGAGTTTGTCCCTGTTCCAGTGCAGTCTGTATCAGTCCATGGCAGATGCTAGGGCTGTGTTTGACCCCTCGGGCCGTCTGTTCCAAGTGTACTGGACGCCCCTTCAAGTAAAAGCAAACTGTGGCCTGCACTCTGCTGCCAAAGGAATTGAGAAAAATGCATTGGCAATATCAATCGTGGCATACCACTTGGCTGCCTTTGACTCTAGTTCATACTGAAGTTCTAGCATGTCCGGTACGGCAGCACTCAATGGTGGTGCGACTTCATTCAGGCCACGATAGTCTACTGTTAGTCTCCATTCTCCGTTAGACTTTCGCACTGGCCATATGGGGCTATTAAAGGGTGAGTGGGTCCTGCTGATCACTCCTTGACTCTCCAGTCTATGGATCAGCTGATGGATGGGAATCAGGGAGTCTCGGTTGGTGCGATATTGCCGCCGGTGTACTGTTGTGGTCGCGACTGGCACTTGCTGTTCTTCGACCTTCAGCAACCCCACAACAAAAGGATCCTCTGAGAGACCAGGCAAGGTGGACAGCTGCTCATTTTCCTCAGTCTCCAAAGCAGCAATTTTGGGTCTTTGAAGCACCCTCTCCTGAGGTAGTCTATACCAAGGATGCATGTAGCCTCTGGACCAGTCACAATGGGGTGCTTTTGCCACTTCCTCCAGTCAGGCTGATTTCAGCTTCCAGTACAGCCAACTCTTGGGAACCTCCTGTCACTCCAGAAATAGAAACGGGTTCCATCCCTTGACAGCTTGATGGCATCAGGGTAATACTGTGCACCGGTATCTGCTAGAATCTTATACTTCTGTGGGACAAATGTGCCAGGCCATCTGATCCACACAGTCCAGTAAATCTGATTGTCCCCTACCTTCACCTGCCTGGAGGCAGGGCCCCTCTAATAGTCATCACAACATTGGTTACTTATATATTGTTGACAGGGATTAGCCCTTATCAGAGGAGCTGGAGTAAAATCAGCTCTTCCACTCCATCTGGGAACCTGCTCATCAGAGACCGAAGACACAGCTTTCATGGGATGATCATCCTTGACCTTTGTTCTACTCTTCAATTCACGCACCCACTCCTCCAGAGCTGAGGCAGGTTTTCCACCCCACTTCCTCATGTCTTCTCCGTGATACCGCAGGTAAAACCATTAGGTGGCCCATGGCATGTATGCCCTATATCTTCTCTCTTAAGCAGTAGGACATCTTCCATTAACAGCTGAGATGTGGATTGGTACATGTGGGGAGCTGGATAGATCACATAGATCATCTCTCAATTGTTTGAACTCCTGGGACAGTTTTTCCACAGCTGAAATGATGGAAGAGGTGAGATTGTCTTCGAACTCTCGGAGTTGACGAATCATTTCATCCACTGTTGGTGGTGCTATATCATTCCAGGTTATTGCTGCCAATGAGTGGGCATATGATGACAGTGGATTCTGTGTAAATTTCAACAATATGGGTTGTGTACATTCAACTTCATCTGGATCTATGGATCCTTTCCTGGCATCCGGCTTGTGACAGATCATCTCTAGGATGGCTGATTCCCTCAGAGACTGGATACTTTGTCTGTAGTAGTCCACTTGGCCGAATGACTCACAACATTGTCCTTGCATGGAAACCTTTCTTTCACAGCTGCCAAGAGCCCCTTCCAAAGGCTGAAAGACTGTTTCTCTTTTGCAATTGCTTTGTCAATTTCCCCTTCCCTAGCAAGTGATCCCAGCTGCTTGGCTTCTCTACCTTCATGACTGTCAGCCTCAGTGTCCCAGCATCGGAGCAACCAGGTGATGATGTGCTCCCCTGGTTGACGGGTAAAATCTTTTTGCATATTCCGTAGCTCAGTTGAGGTCCAGGGTTGAGAAGTCACCTCTTCTTCTTCCTCTGATTCACGTAATAATAACTCCTGGTCAGATGCTGTCCTGGGTGGTGAGTGCATTGTTTCTTCATCTTGCTTCATCTTTTTTGCCTCTTTTTGCTTTTCCCCTTGCTTAGAGGGGCAACTGATACTGGCACAGATTGGTCCTCTGGTTTAGCTGCAGTGATTATCACTGTAGTTGGCGTGGCTGCAGCATCTGCTGTCGGGGTTTGGGTACCCGCTGTACTTGTCACTGGGGCTGGTGCAGCTGTTGTGCTTCGAGCTGGAGTAGCCGCGCTGTCTGCTGTGGTTGGAGTTTGAGTAGCTACTGTATTTGTCACTGGGGTTGGTGTAGCTGCTGTAGTTGGGAGTTAGAGTAGCTGCGTTATCTGTTGTAGTCAGAGTTTGAGTAGCTGTTGTACTTGTCACTTGGGGTAGTATAGCTGCAGTACTTGGAGTTGGAATAGCTGCGCTGTCGGTTGCTTTGCCATCAGATCCAGAGACATTTCTTTCGTTTTGAAGGTGCTGGATGGTGTTGAACAGGGCTCTGCAAGCATCAGCCAAGCCCCAGCATGTTGCCATGATTTGTCCCACTCTGGTATGATCTGGATGACAACACATCTCATTTAAATGTCTGACTAATTTTTCTGGATAATGCACTTGTTCAGTGGTGAAGTTCCAAAGCACTCGAGGGGCCCACTGGCCTAGATACTTGCCCATACTATCCCACACACCCTACCACTCATGACTGTCCAGCCGCGGGGAAAATCTCTTGGTCCTCCTATATTGTCGTCTAACCCCAGACAAGACCCAAACCCAACTCTGCTTAACTTTCGAGACCAGACGAAATGGTCGTGGGTAAACACACTCTGTATGCGTGACAACATGCTGATCTACATCACAATCAGCAGGCAGGTCTGAAGGGTACTCAAAGGCCATTCAAAACCTTCAGAACTCTCAAATGACGCTGTAAGCGATCTGGTGGGGGGCTGGGAAGGTAAGGGAATGTCTCCTTCACAGGCTGACCACCCAAGGAGGGGAAAAAAGATGTGTAATTGCTGAAAACTTCCATTACATACCTTCCAAAGTATAGAGGTGATGACCACACTGGGAACGCAAGCCAAATCAGTTTCATTATCAATGATTCTATTGTATTACAAGTTATTAACGTAAAGTACAATGAAACAAGAATCTCAGCCCAAAGCCTCCAGCTGATAAACACTAACACAGCAAATACCGGCTGTAAGTAAGGAACATTCTGGAACTGTGAGATCAAGAGCAACAACTTTGACAGCCAATAAATCAGTATCGTGATGAGTGACTGTTAATCCGAAAAAACAAATGCTTATCACAAATATGATTAGACACACTCTGGTCAGATCTCTTGTTATCTCAACCCTTCCGGCCCCACACTGGCTGCCAAAACCAACTGTCATGGTTTAAGCCCAGCCGGCAGAACCATGCAGCCACTCGCTCACTTTCTCCCTCCTCCCCCCCCCAGAGAGATGGGGAGGAGAATCAAAAGAATGTAACTCCCATGGGTTGAGATAAGAACAGTCCAGTAACTAAGGTATAACACAGATCGCTACTGCTACCACCAATAATAATAATGATAAGGGAAATAACAAGGGGAGAGAATACAACCACTCAGCACCTGCTGACCGATACCCAGCCGGATCCAAGCAGTGCTCTAGCACTTCCAGGTAACTACCCCCAGTTTATATAGTGGGCATGACATGCTGTGGTATGGAATACCTCTTTGGCTAGTTTGGATCAGGTGTCCTGCCTCTGCTTCCTCACGGCTTCCTGTCCTCCCTGGCAGAGTATGAGACTCACAAAGTCCTTGGTCAGACTAAACATTACTAAGCAGCAACTAAAAACATTGGTGTTATCAGCACTGTTCCCAGGCTGAAGGTCAAAACCACAGCACTGCACCAGCTACTAAGAAGGGTAAAAATGACTGCTACTGCTGAACCCAGGACAGGGGATATCTATGGATGTTAAAGGTGAGACTGTCCTCTGACCTGAAACCAGATACAAATAGCAGCTTTGTGTAAGCTGTCCTTTGTTTGTTTGACTTCCCAACATACCTGATAATTTTAATGAATTTTTCAGTTGTTTTGGCTCTGCTGAAAGTAATATCAATCAAGCCAATTCCATTCTATTTCACATACAGAATCCATACATCTCTCTATAAGTAACTGTGGTTACTAACCATACAAAAAAAGATAAAGTGAGTACCAGCCAGCTACTACAGAATGGAATATAATAAACAATGGTCCAGTCTTGCAAAAGAATCACTTTGAATGGTGACAATAAGCAGTAGCAGTCAAAAAGGTGTTATCTCTGCATTTTACATGACCAGTACCCCGCAAAAAGAGCTACTTCTAATTTACCTGAATCAACAATTGAGGCACTCAAGATGCAGCCTCTTAATGCCATTTCCTTTTTCAAAATTAGTTAGAACTTCATAAGAACTTATTATTTTCTGAGCAACCTGAAAATTCATCAAGTATGTACCTGAAATTATCTACCTGAAAAGTTATGTACTTATAAACTTTAATTAATTTCTATTTTAAACTGTAAATTTCTGATCTGACCTGTTTTCAAACAGATGATACATCCTTGAAAGCTTTCCTAATAAAATACAAGTTTTATTCACCTACATGGAATCTGCATTTTCTGGTACAAAATAAACACTCCCCACATTTTCTGATATTCTCCTGATACCTGATTCTGGCAATCAGGAGACCAGTGTCAAAGGCCGTTACTCCTGTACCTGAGAAGAACACACACAAAACCAGAAGTCATATAAAAGAATGGATATATGTCCTTCTTTTCATAACAAGACTTTTCTGGAGATTTGAAAGGGATTAAAGCCCTTTATGTGCATTTAACTTGCACAGAATTCTGTAATAAACCATTTTAAAAAATTAAATCATAGAATCACAGAATATATTAAACTCAAGTGCAAAACAATGGTAGTATTTCCAGCATTTGCTGAAGAGATGCCAAAGACATTTGCAGTACAATCCAAAACTAATTTTATGGCAGTCATCTATTCTGCTAAAAAAATCTAAGAAAGGTTGCTAAAAATCAACCTTTAGCTACATTACTGCGCTAAAGGTTGGTTCCTTCACTTGTTAACAGGATGAATATTGTAAAATACATTTATTTAGTTTAATCACAAATAAACATGCAAGTAGTTGCACTGCAGAGGTGTGCCAGTTTTTGGCAAACAATTACCTAGAAATTTCCCCCTCGCCAACAAGGATGAGATTTTAAGAGAATGAACACTTAACAGTTCACACTGAAAATGGAAAAGCACAATATTATTATTAATTTTGTACAGTGTATTGCAGATGTGCAATATAAGTTACAATAACTGGAAAAATTATCACCAATATGCAAAATCATAAAATTATCAGGCCAATATGCAATTACCTACATTTACGATGAAGTATCACTGTCATCCTCATAGCCAAGACAGCCACACTGAGACCCTTGTGATATGAGCACACTAAGAGCATTGCTCCTGACACAGTACCACTTTTGAGAAGAGTGTTCAAACCTCCCTCTTGAGCTTTCTCCCAGCACTAAGTGCTATGTTCTAGCTATGTGTTCAAAGGGGAAAGCTGCAGGAAAGGCAGTGTCAATACGATATCTCTATCTATTTCTATAAATTTTACATTGTAAGAGTGGAAATTTTAAGATGCAAAGGAAGAATGTTCCTTTGAACACTGAAGAAGACAAGAATTAGATCAATAAATAACAATATGATTTTAACCTTCACCTGGTAAGTTTTACAATTCCTCAGACTGCAACACAATTATTTTGGTATGACAAGAATTTTAACAACACATGCACTATTCTTCACTCTTTTACCTTGTTATTTTTGCTTGTATATTTGCATTAATAGAAATTATCCATATCTATTTTAATACAAATTTGATGCTGCTGCTTAATTTTCTAAGTGCTATTCTGAAAACCAACATCTGTAAAGAAAAAAATAAAAAATTAAAGATTACCCATGCTCAGGCTTAGCTATGTTTACACAAAGAGAGCAGTGGTACAAAGCATTTTGGAAATCCTAACAGGACAAAAGCTGCCTTTGTAGTTAGACCACAGTGGCCCTACGAGTCTTCAAGGTGACACAGTTGAGAAGGGAAGGGGGAAGCACCACGCCAGTGGCAGGTGTGGAATGCTTTATCTAGCACTGAAAGGCCACCATTCCCAACACATGGCAATTGGGCTAACAGGATTGACATCGAGGGACTCACTCAGCAAGAACACCAACCTCTGAATGGTGGCGGCTTCTCCCAGCAGCTGCCTGAATGTCAATCAGCTGAAGGGGAATGTTACAGGGGTCACCGTTTGGGGCTGGTTCTCTATGCCTGACATTTCTATCCGTTAGTCAGGAAGACAATGGGAGAGCCACAAAGCCCAGGCATTAACATAGTCCCATTCAGTGGCACAACAAAATTGAGGGGAGTGGGAAAGGCCTCCAAACACAAAATGATCAACAGGAGAACAACTCAACCTACCCTCCTCCTCAAGGGAAAGATCAGGAGAGCACCATGGCATCAAGCACTCCCAGGCTATGGAGACAGCAGCAGCTCTGCGAGGGAAGGTTAATCCCACACAAAGGCATCATTTTTCAGTTCAAAACTAAAGTTTAGTAAAAGCTTATTTCTAGGCAAAACTGAATGTCCGTGTTTCACCTTGTGGGCAATGTCCTTTCAGTGTGAGCAGCCTGGATTTTGAAAAAACTTTAAAAGGCAATTACAAGTCAAAGGAACAGTTGTAGAATATTATAAATTAAGAGCTTCATAATTTGTTTGCACAGAATAATTAATAAAATTAGGTATTTATTAATCCATAAATCCATAGCAAGATGAGACAGAAACTTATCTAAGAGAGAAAAAATAATATCCGGAGAATCAGTTCCTGACAAAACCACAGCTAAAGCAGCCTTGTCTATCACAAAGGTTGACAGTCTTTACCTTTAGACAGCAGGCAAGTTAAAAACAATAAAGTTTTTCAAACAATTAAAATATGCAAGATACCAGCAGTTAGATGGGAGCTGGGTTTAGAGTAATCTAAACAGAGCAAAATGATTTGAAATCTACTTTTGACTTTGCTAATAATCCAGTGTTAAATAAACTGCTTAACTTTGCCTCTACATTTTATTTTCCAGAAAGGATTTGTGACTTTTATCAGAATAAATATATACATATGTGTATACATATAAAAGGATGGAGGGTCACACATGGTACATGTGGAGCATAAACCCTATGGTTAATACATGCATATAAGAATTAAGTCTGCATGAAAAAACTGAGTACAAACTGACATTAAAAGTTCAATTACCTACAGAGATAAAAGATCAGGATCTAAAAATAATGAGGAGATACTTGTGAAGAGACAGGAGAAACTGCACACTGTCTGGCAACAGTCTGTCAGGAGTCACAATTTCAGTTACACTGGAATTTTATGTACAGAAGAATATCGTGACATGAAAGCACAGCTCCAGCCCTTCACTTAAAGGAAGGGAGGACTGTGCAGGTGAGTACCACTCAGGAGTATTACTGACCAATTTGTCGGCATGTCCTCATGCATAAACAAGATAAAATCTAAAGGAATTGCACTTTCACCTGAAAGAAATGTGTCCCAAGACCCACATCTCCTTGAAAACAATTAAAACAGCATACACTTGTGAATAATGGCTTATATCCACAACTATGCATACACATTTTGTCGAACACTGTCCCTCATTTGTGATGATTTTTATCCTTCAACCTCTCCTTCACATTAAGAAAAGGGCACTGAAGCTAGCTGTACCCAAGCAGGTTTTTTCTTAATTCAGAAGTTCAGTAAAAACATTCATAAGCCAAACATAAGAGATATTACATGCTATAGTGTGAACATTTCTCACAGAAACTAAAATTGGATTTCTTAACCTTTTAATCTAAAATTCAGAGCAAATAGCTTACAATTCAAATAGGTGAAAGGAAAACCTCTTTCTACATAGTACACTGACACAAACTTTCAAAAATACCACATTCTGACTAAAGGAACGTGAGAAAAAACCAAAGCACTCAGTTGCTGCAGATTTGTTCCTCTTTGTGAGATTTTACTGCATTTTTTTTTTTTTTTTCTGCCTGTGCAGTGGCAAATACAGCTTTAAATGTCTGACTGTGTGGCGAAAATGATGTGCTCTAAAAGCAGTATCTTCATATGGTTTGAAAGGCTGGGATTTCTACTTGATTGCATGGTCAGATTGGGTTTTTTTTTTGGATGGAATATTCTTCTAGTCTTTCAAGAAACGTACAAAACCCAGAAGTTTGAATACCCCCATAAGTCAGGGTTATGGACAATGCAGGTCAAAAAAACCCCAAAACAACTTGTAATAAAAAATGGAAATGAAATAGGAATATTTCAGACTGGCATCCACCATACAATACTCTATGCTAAGTCTTATCCACAAATAAAGTTGTTAGAAGTTGTTTTGGAAGAGCCAAGTCAAATAATTAAAACAAAACCCTAGAGTGATGGAAATCAAAATGAAGCTTATATGGCATGTATTCAGCATACCACACACTTAAGGGAATACATACAAGTTGCACCTGTACACTCCTATGGTCTATAATCATTCATGGTTTAAAGACATGGTTAAAACAAAAAGAGGGGAAGATCCATTTTATAATAAAATGAATCTTGAATATAGAAGAAATCAGGTCAGTATGCATAATTCTCTCACTACTGGTAAGTACAAAAGGTTAAGCTTCTATCTTTCCAAAATGAAGCATCAAAATAGCTCTTAAGTTCATTACTTTATTTGTTTAGGTTTTGTTTTGCCCCAGTCATAACATCTTCCTAATATTTTGTCATGTTTTTTTTTTATCCTGTTCTTTTTGTTTGATTTTGATGTTTATTTGTTGTTGCTATTTCAGCTAACTCCTTTCTGAAGGACTATTTTCAAACTACTTACAAAAAAAGTATTTTTGAGGCATGTTGCTGCAAAAGAAAAATTATTTAGGCCTAAGAAGTAAAAAAAAAATTATGATCTCAGAATTTATATATATATATATATATATATATATATATATGTATGTATGTATTTCTCGGAAGAGTTATATTACTTACTATTACTACCTATCATTCACAAAGTAGTACTAGGAAACGCCAATGAATAACACAAAAGACATGCAGGTTGAACGGCAATGCAAAAGAAAGCATTATAAATGAGCACCTTCCTATTGCGTAAAGTGAATTGTCTGTGGCTCAATATGAAAGAAAGCAGGACTAGACCTGTCTTTTGCACAGCTCATTTTTTACAGCTGACCTTCAGTTTGCTCAAATATATAAACATCACCATATGCTATTCATTTCCCTGTAAAAGATTTCTCAAGTATAAGATACTAGGTCTCTGAAAAAGTAAATCCTCTTTAGTTAAGCACCAGGCAATGGGAAAAAAAAAATACAATGTAAAAAGATCACTCACAAAGGATGAAATCAAAGCATGAAAAAAGACTGGTTACAAACTATAGCAAACCTATATCAAGTAACTTCTCATATAAAAGCACATAGAGAAAAACAACCCAATCCAAGGTCTTTGCTAAATTTTGAACTATTTCCCTTACTCTCCCACAAAATGCGTCATTACAAATCTTAAAACTATTTCAGAGCTACCATAGAATCACAGAATAGTTAGGGTTGGAAAGGACCTTAAGATCATCTAGTTCCAACTCCCTGCCGTGGGCAGGACCACCTCACACTAAACCATGTAACCCAAGGCTCTGTCCAACCTTGCCTTGAACACCCCCAAGGATGGAGCATTCACAACTTCCCTGGGCAACCCATTCCAGTGCCTCACCACCCTAACAGGAAAGAATTTCCTCCTTATATCCAACCTAAACTTCCCCTGTTCAAGTTTTAACCCATTACCCCTTGTCCTGTCACTACAGTCCCTAGTGAAGAGTCCATCCCCAGCATCCCTACAGGCCCCCTTCAGATACTGGAAGGCTGCTATGAGGTCTCCATGCAGCCTTCTCTTCTCCAGGCTGAACAGCCCCAACTTTCTCAGCCTATCTTCATAAGAGAGGTGCTCCAGTGCCCTGATCATCCTCGTGGCCATCCTTTGGACTCGTTCCAACAGTTCCATGTTCTTTTTATGTTGAGGACACCAGAACTGCACACAATACTCCAAATGAGGTCTCACAAGAGCAGAGTAGAGGGGCAGGATCACCTCCTTCAACCTGCTGGTCACGCTCCTTTTGATGCAGTCCAGGATACGGTTGGCTTTCTGGGCTGCAAGCGCACACTGAAGCCGGCTCATGTTCATTTTCTCATCTACCAACTCTTCATTTTCACATCAACCAGCACTGACCCCAAGTCCTTCTCCACAGGGCTGCTCTGAATCTCTTCTCTGCCCAACCTGTAGCTGTGCCTGGGATTGCTCCCACCCAGGTGTAGGACCTTGCACTTGGTATGGTTAAACTTCATGAGGTTGGCATCAGCCCACCTCAGAAGCGTGTCAAGGTCCCTCTGGATGGCATTCCTTCCCTCCAGCGTACCAACCGAACCACACAGCTTGGTGTCATCGGCAAACTTGCTGAGGGCGCACTCAACCCCACTGTCCATGTCAGCAACAAAGATGTTGAACAAGACTGGTCCCAACACCGATCCCTGAGGGACGCCACTCGTTACCGGTCTCCTGTTGGACATTGAGCCATTGACTACAACTCTTTGCGTGCGGCCATCCAGCTAGTTCTTTATCCACCGAGTGGTCCATCCATCAAATTGATGTCCCTCCAATTTAGAGACAAGGATGTCATGCGGGACAGTGTTGAACACATTGCACAAGTCCAGGTAGATGACGTCAACTGCTCTACCCTTCTCCCATCAGTTCCATAGCCCCATCATAGAAGGCCACCAAATTGGTCAGGCAGGATTTCCCCTTAGTGAAGCTATGCTGGCTGTCACCAAGCACCTTGCTGTTTTTCATGTGCCTTAGTATGCCTTCCAGGCGAATCTGCTCCAAGATTTTGCCAGGCACAGAGGTGAGACTGACTGGTCTGTAATTCCCCGGGTCATCCATTTTCCCCTTCTTGAAAATGGGGGTTATATTTCCCTTTTTTCAGTCATTGGGAACTTCACTTGACTGCCATGATTTCTCAAATATGATGGCCAGTGACTTAGTAACTTCATTTGCCAGCTCCTTCAGGACTCGCGGATGGATCTCATCAGGTCCCATGGACTTGTGCAAGTTCAGGTTTTTAAGATGGTCTCGAGCCAGATCCTTTCCTACAGTGGGTCTAAGGTCTTCATTCTCACAGTCCCTGCTGTTCATAAAAAAAAGGCAGACACGCACCAGCAAACAAACTGCTTCGAGTCCTGACCCATTTTAGTGTCCTCTGGATGTTCAGGGTCACCCAGACAAAGAGATGACCTTGTCCTTTGGTGATGGAAAGCAGTTTCTCAGTTTTATCCTAAGAAACTCAAAAAACCATAATATTACTTTTAAACGATCCTGTCTCTTCTTAAGATTAATATTGCATGACGTAAGGGTTCACTGGAAATTTTTTTTTTTTTTTCCAGATTCTGGAAAATGAAGAATTTATTTAGATAAAGCAGTCAGAAAACTTTAAAAACTTCATTTTCTGCTTTAATAAGAGTAGTGGAAATAAAAAGGAACTACGGACCTTTTAAAATATCATTAGTACTCAGTGTTCTTTTCCACAAGACTGTGTAACACCACAGACAGGTGAACTACAGTATCTTGAGGGGAAAATGCAAAAAAAAAAAACCCAAATACCCACGTTTCCCCATCAACACCCACAGTTTTCCTTTAAGTAAACTGATATCTTGAAAAGAATATCAACACTGAGATGCTGGCCAGGGTGTCACAGAAAGCAGTGTCATTTTTAGGCTTGCTATAGATTTTTTTGCATAGCTGGTGTAATAGGCTTACTTTCATTGCACCTGCTACTGCACTTTGGTTACCACTACAAGTAAAATGTGTTTAGTTCCCCTTTTTTTTCCCCCTTGAGAGTCTGCTGAGAAGTGGGCTATATGCACCCATTGCATTAAGCACAGTGAATCCTCCTGCTTTGGCTGCACTGTCCACACAAACATTACATACAGCAGGTAAAATAATAAAAATTGTGAAAACTTTGAAATAAAGTGATTCAGTTTCAGATTCACAATCATCAGATCAAGACGGTGTAGGCACCATCATTTTGCAGAGCTGGTCAGAAAGACAAAGTGTAGACACAGAACATTTGTTTTTCATCTCAGCATTTCTAAAGATTTTTCTTGAGTCAAAAATTTAAAAAAATGTAAGCAGCCTTGCCAAAGAAGTTGAAGTGTTTAGATTCAGAAATGTTGGTAGTAGGAAGAACAGACTATCTCTTCATGGTGGCATCTTCTGACAACAGGAGATTTTGTCTTTAAAGTATGACCTCTGACAGTTCAAACAGGAGCATCAGCATGTACTGTTTGGATGTCATCCATAAATGATAATACCAAATACTGCAAGGGCCTCTGAACGGAACCTCTCCACGGGTTTGTGGACTCTTGATGGGCTTGTTCATGGCACACAGCCAACTAGGCACATCTCTTTCAACTCCCCTTTTTCCTCTCCAGAGCCTCATCTTTCTTCCTGCTCCTTCCAACAAGCAATGCTGGCAATACTATTCTGTCTTGGCCAGTAATGCCCAAAGCCTCCTGAGAAGCCTCTCGATGATTATTCAGTTAAGGACCATACTTCTTAACCCTATTTCTTTTTGCACTGATAGGCAAATAGAGCATTGTTTCCTCGCATCACCTTTGTCTGGACAGGTTGCATTAAACTCTTCTCCTTCAAGAATAAGGATTTCTTAGCCTCCTCTGGTGACTGCTCCCTAAACTTTGCTATTCTATCACTTTTCACCACCACATCCTCTTTCTTCTGCCTTTATATTGCTATCATACAACAAAATGGGTTCCTATTGTTTCCTCAAACACAAGGGATAGCAGCCAAGCCCACCCATGCACCATTTCAATGGTGAAAAATACTCTCTGGTTTCCAACTTCTAGAACTTGTCCTTCATTTAAGCAATCTGATTTTTACAACCTCTGGAGAAGCAACTTTATTTAGAATCAGAATCTTCATGTCTCTTCATATCGCACAGTAGTTAAAAGGTATTACATAAGACATCTGCATTCCTACTAATCTTTATTGGAATGTCGTCACCATCCTTCTCAGTGAGCACCCACTTCAGCACATTGCATATGATAGCCGGTGGAGTTTGTAAATCCAATAATTATACATGAGAGGTCCAGATGCATGTCCTGCCTTGCCATTAGCAGACCAAAATCATTTAATGTAACAGCTGTAGGCTTAATTGCCCCTCAAACAAGAAAAGTGCTCTTCAGGGAACTGCAGTTAGGTAGGCCAGCACTGAGCAATCTTGGGATAAGATTCTGGAAGCACCTACAAGTTGTGAGTCAGAACTGAACCTGAAAGCCTTGTCTTCATGATCCCAGATTATCCAAGAACTGGACAGCAATCAAGCTGCAGCAGCACTGTGTAATTTAATGTGGCCAAATGGTAACATACAACATATAAGGTAGTGCACAGCTGAAGGACAAGAGACTCTTACGCCATGTCAATAATCCAGATACTTCAGTGATAACCTTCTATTCTGACATTTTAATGCATAGCCTCTCTCCTCAGACCAATGACTGTTCCAGCAATTCTTAGACTACAAAATATCAAGGTATATGCACATTTGTACATAAAAAAAAAATTCATTTCCAGAACAGAATAACTGATTTCAGAAGTGGGTCAAGAGGAGATACCACAGATCTCTCTCTCACAAAGTAGCTCCATCATGTTACTCAGAAATTGACATAACATGACTGAAAATCAAACAGTAAGGACGAAAATTTCAGTCTAATTCATGAGGTGAACACTGAGCACCACCCCACCACAGAACTTCAATAGTTAAAGGCAGAAGAATTTCTTGCTGCTGGTCTCCAGTGCTGCAGTGTCAGGTGGCTGGAAATAAATTAATTGGCCAATCCTTAAGCCTGACAAAATTTCAATTACTTTCCTCCTACTTACTCGGAACTTTACCAAACTTCAGTGGTATTTTACAGCTGGTTTTGTTTGAGGCTGAACTCTCTTGGAAATTTCACAGAAAACAGTTCATCTATATCCATGAGAAAGTCAAAATACAATTACATTAGTTTGCTGACTTTATGAAAATCTAGCAGACTTAGCTATGAAACACTCTAGTGCACCTATTTTTTGCAATAGGGACTTAAAATTTGGCTGGGATTTACTTTTCCCATCTGCATCAGATTCTACTCAAAATTGGCCAACTTAATAAACTTTCAAAAATATACACATTCTCAATACACACCTCTTCAGTTTTAGCAGCTGAAGCATACCAAAACTTAATGAAGCAAGTGCGTGCTATGCAGATGAAGGTTTGCACATGTTAATTTCAGGTACAGACACACGAATGAAGAATCGGGTGACTGTACTGCTGTGTAATCAGTGGGCTCCCTATGCACCAAAATGTCAGAAGAAAGCTATGCAATATCAATTCAAGAGGAGAGGAAAGAAGAGAGTAGGAGGGAAGATGGGCAATCATTTGGATGTGAGTATTAGAATGCAAAACAAAGGTCTGGAAACTGGCTCGAGATAATGAAAGTGCTGGTTGATGAGAAAATGAACATGAGCCAGCAGTGTGTGCTCGCAGCCCAGAAAGCCAACCGTATCCTAGGCTGCATCAAAAGGAGCGTGACCAGCAGGTCAAAGGAGGTGATCCTGCCCCTCTACTCTGCTCTCGTGAGACCTCACCTAGAGTATTGTGTGCAGTTCTGGTGTCCTCAACATAAAAAGGACATGGAACTGTTGGAACGAGTCCAGAGAAGGGCCATGAGGATGATCATGGGACTGGAGCAGCTCCCATATGAAAACAGGCTGAGAAAGTTGGGTCTGTTCAGCCTGGACAAGAGAAGGCTGCGTGGAGACCTCATAGCAGCCTTCCAGTATCTGAAGGGGGCCTATAAGGATGCTGGAGAGAAACTCTATTAGGGACTCTGGTGACAGGACAAGGGGTAACAGGTTAAAACCTGAACAGGGGAAGTTTTGACTGGATATAAGGAAGAAGTTCTTTACAGTGAGGGTGTGAGGCAGTGGAACAGGTTGCCCAAGGAAGCTGTGAATGCTCCATCCTTGGTGGTGTTCAAGGCCAGGTTGGACAGAGCCTTGGGTGGCATGGTTTAGTGTGAGGTTTCCCTGCCCATGGCAGGGGGGTTGGCACTAGGTGCTCTTAAGGTCCTTTCCAACCCTAACTATTCTATGATTCTAAGATCTCATCTCAGTCTCCCCTCTGTCAGGTTAAAGCCATTCCCCCTTTTCCTGTCCCTACAGGCCATTGTCCAAAGCCCCTCTCCAGGTTTCTTGTAACCCCTTTAGGCACTGGAAGCTGCTCTAAGGTCTCCTGGAGCCTCCTCTTCTCCAGGCTGAACCAGCCCAGCTCTCTCAGCCTGTCTCCAGAGCAGAGCTGTTCCAGCCCTCGCAGCATTTCCGTGACCCACTTCGGACTCACTCCAACAGCTCCACGTCCCTCTTGTGTTGCTGCCGCACAGCTGGACACAGGACTGCAGGGGGGGTCTCCCCAGCGCACAGCAGAGGGCAGAGGGGGAGCATCCCCTCCCTCGACCTGTTGCTCACGCTCTGGGGATGCAGCCCAGCACATTGTGGGTTTTCTGCTCAAGCGCATGCTTAAGCCGGGTCACGGGGAGCTTCTCCTCGGCAAACACCCCCAAGTCCTTCTCCTCAAGGCTGCTCCATCCAGTCCCTGCTCAGCCTGATAATCATGGGAAGGATGACTATGCAAAACCCGCATAAAGCTGTTTTTTTCAAGAAGGGATCATCGACCAAAGAACAAACCTTACTGCAGAGAAGGACAGAAAGTCCCCACTCACCTCTGAGATATTCCTTGCAGAGCAGGGCTGGGGCTTTTTTGACCTGATCTCAGAATATTAAAGGAAAGACAAGTCGCTTGCAAAATTGCCGTATTTTCTTTAATTTTTTATCTTTTATATAGACATCCTGCATTAAAACCCCCAGACCTATGATTAGTATCTAAAAAAATTCAGTTACTGAACGTCACCACAGTAAATACCTCAATTTTTTGAAACTAATCCAGTACTCTCTTATATAGGGGCAGTAGAGAGATTTGATTTTACTAAGCACATGGTGCATCAAAGTTATTTCTTCAGGTTTTGTATAGTTTTTACAAGACTATGTCAACTGTCATTCTTAAACATCTTGTTAAAGAATTATTACCTATTCCTAATGAGTTCATTACTTAAAAGTCTTTCGATAAGGATGCCCCGGGGAAAAAACACACACACAACAGCTATATCAAATTAAATCACAATGTGAGTCTACCTGTATGACATTTAAAATACTATTATCATTGAAGAATAGTCAGTACAACCCCTTTTTAATATATCATATACAACTGGGTTCAGAGAAAAGAGTAACCTGAAACAATAATTTTCCAGTGCTTTAAAACAGCGATATAATATTATAAAATATAAATATACAATATAATCAGCATTTTTTTTAAAAAAGTCACATGCTACTTTCACAGGCAAAACATGTAAGAAGTTAACTACTACTTTACCTGAATGCAGCTGGTTATATTAACAATTATAAAATCAAAAAGTTACAACCAACCAGATAATTAAGATGCATCTGTCTTTCTCCAAATGCACATGTATATACTTGCTTTCATACACACAGAGGCACTTCAGAAAGCAATAGTTTCAATTTGAAAAATGTAAACTAGAGAAAAAAATGGCTGAAAAAGAAGTATTTGCTTAGCTGTAAATGTAAAATTATGACACTCTAAAGCTACTACTATGAAGAAGTAGAAACAAGGTACAAAACTAGCGTTGGATAAGTTCTCAATCAACATCTCGAAGAGGAACACAAGGACTCCAGAGAGACATGAATGTTTTCAAAAAATTAATTACATGGAAATGGTAACAAGTCAAAATACCAAGTATTAATTTTGATTGTCTATGATGCTTACATACAATTTTGTATTGAATCTCTTCTAAAATTCTACATAACCTCCCCCCCCCCCCCAATTTAATACAACTGAGCCTTAATTTCCAGCAGAAAAACACAAAAGCATTTCTTTTTATCTGAGCAGGGAGGTGTTTAAATGGTTCAGACAGACTCTTGCACACAGCTTTTATTTAAAACTCCCTCTACTCTTCTGTTCTCAGACCTGCATAAAACTGCATTTAGAAAAAATGCACAGAAAAAAGCACAGGACAGCACAGGCAGAGCAGGTGAACATACAGTATGGGATGGGATGACAAAGGGGATTAAACTGAATCAAAAATAGCTGACTGTTTTTATTTTAAGAAAGGTTCTGTTTCAAAATAAGGCTAAAAGACTAACCTAATGTGAATGCAAATCCAATGAACAAAATGAACAATGAACAAAATGAAGAATGTCAATATGGGTAAAAAAGATCACTTTAATGATAGACTTTTGACACTGCTTACATAATCAAAACCAGTAAATGTTTGATTTAACATGAGGTATTACTTAATAAATGTTTTAATCAGTTGTTAGCAATTACTGTTATAAGTATTTGACAATAAGAACACTTTATCATTAAAACGGAATCCCAGAAACTGTTATTTTTATCATCAGCTGGTATCAGTTAAATATTAGCACTCAGACAAACCTAAATTAAGTGTAAGTATCACTGTTCATGAACCAGGGCTGTCAGATCTTGAAAATCCTTTATTTGATCTCAACCATGCATGATGTGGAAGGCGCATATTCCACATGAGTAGCTTCTGTATCTAATGGAAAGGCCTCCTGTTATCAGCATTCAGGAAGTCATTCCGGAAGACTCAATCATATTACTCCCAATGCTGGAAGAAGAGTTGTGATTCAAAACAGCCTCAGTTACCAATGGTCAGCATAAAATCACCTGTGCACTGAAGCACCATGAACATTTTCTGCCTGCATTTTTCAAATGATTTTGAGAGTAAAAAGAACATTTAATAATAAGTACTAATAAGTAAAGGTTCTTTTTACTCTAAATATTTATTTTAGTAAATATAGCAATATTTAATACCTTTATATTTTTAAGGATTCTTATTCATCAGAAGCAAGCAACAGTATAAGAGTATGGCACTATTAAATACAACTCTGTGTTTCAGAGCTAAAACAGCAACTAAACTTAATCATGTCAAAAAAAAAAAAAAAAAAAAAATTTAAACTAAGTTGTCTTCCAGTATATATCAGCAATTATTTACACTCAAGCTTCATTACCGTTCTACCTTCCAAAGCCATCTAAAGTCTCGCTGCCTTCGGCATGACAGGGAGGCAGCATGCAGCACACAATACTACAGGTTAAGCTATCTGTGCCAATCTCTCCATTTCCTAAGAGGATTAGCACTGCAATATGGTATAACAAATGGTTGTGAATAAGCAAGATGGTACACCTGGACTTCCCCAAATATAACCATGCAAGTGAAAAGCCTCAAAACAGGTCTACTCTTTATATGCTGACAAGATGAAAGGAAATTAAATTCATCTACCTAGAATTAAAAGAATATAAAAATCACCTATGCTTTGACATGTTTAAAAATTCTTAGAATTTTCTAAGTTTATAAAAAAAAAAAAAGCTAATCAACACAAGGGATTTCCACTGTTCTCTTTTTTCTCTTTAAAGAAATCACTGAAAATTTAATGATTTAATTATCCTAATGATGGATTTCTCCCTATTATGCGTACACTCTCTGTTTAATTCTACGTAGAAGAATTCTATGTAGAACAGAATTCTATTCTATGTATCTGTTTTTAATGAACATATCCTACACAGCTCAACCTTTCTCCAAAGGAAACACAAAGTGAACTGCCTGTGACAGGTTATAATAAAAAAAAGCAACACCATTTATTAATTTTGTATAAGTTATCTGCCACCCTGAAGATTCCTTGGAGGGGAAGAACACGTCTGAATTTCACCATGCAGTGCCACAGGCATGTAGTGAGAGAAACTAAACAAGCACATCCTAAAGGGAGAGAAAATGCCTGTAGCGGCAAATGACCTACTACATACCTCTCTCTCAGATTTTATGATGTTATAATTTCTTAATTTCAGGGAAAAGAAGACAATTACCCACAGTTTTAGTCTGTTCTAGCAGAATTACTAAACTTTTAAAGTTTTTGATCAAAAGTGACATATATCGTTCAAAAGATCTGTGCATTTTCAAAAGATTACAATTCTGAGTAAATCTGCATGACAAAGTCTATACCATATCTATTTCCTTATTACCTGAAGCAGCACTGTGCATTATTAGAACAGTACTAAAATATATAAGGATGAAGCATATCAATTTTTTATTTGAATTCCTATGCGTTAAAGTTAATATTTTCCAGCTCACTGCAGAGTAAGCAAAGGATAATTTTACTCAAATATGCATTTCATGGTATGAATAAGGAAGCGTTCATGTCCCCATTGAATTGTTAAGTCTTTTACGTAATGATTCATTTGGAAAATCAACAGGGTATTAGAAATTTAGTATAATATTGAATACATACATAAACCATACTATACTGACACACATGTAATATTGTTCCTGTGATATATATTATAAAGTATACAATTTACACATTATCATGCGTTCAGTTACGTGATAGTTCAATCATCTCTACTATGAGAAAAGGCAGTTTTAATATTTTAAAACAGATATTAAGTATTTTTGAATTTAAGTGAGTTAACTTGTTTAAAGCATATGAAAGCATGCATGCATATTTCTCATTCCTGACTTAGTATGATTCTGAATAAATAGAACAAAGGTTGGATAATTTTTTCATAAAGCAAAATGAAGTTACTGACTTGAGATTGTATATTAGCTAATGAACAATTAACAGATCACTCCACCCTACATGAAAGCAATTATGCTAAGTTAAATTTATCCCTGTTAAAATGATATTTCATGAAGACTAAACAAATGTTTGTGTACACAGTGCCTGAAGAAGGGCAACGAAGCAGGTGAAGGATATGGAGTGCAAGTCTTATAAGGAACGGCTGAGGGAAATGGGGGTGTTCACCCTGGAGAAAAGGAGGCTGAGGTGAGACTTTATCGTTCTCTGCAACTACCCAAAGGTAGGCTGTAGTGAGGTGCGGGTCGTAACATTTCTCCCACGTAACAAGTGATAGGACAAGAGGAAACAGCCTCAAGGTGTGCCAGGGGAGGTTTAGACTGAATATTGGAAAAATCTTCACCAAAAGGATTGTCAAGCCCTGGAACAGGCTGCCCAGGGCAGTGGTAGAGTCACCATCCCTGGAAGTATTTAAAAGACATGTAAGAAGTGCCACTTAGGGACATGGCTTAGCGGTGAACTTGGCAGTCTTTTTACTGCTGGACTTGATGATCTTAAGCATCTTTTCCAATCTAAGCAATTCATTTGATGACAGTACTTAGCCTGGTGCCATTTTCAAAAGCCTGTATTAAGATAATCATTGACAAGATTATCACAACAGAAAAAGTTGCCAAGAATCACCTATGAAAGCCTTCCACAAAAACCTTCATTCCATGGTTAAAAAAGCACAGTTTATTACACACACACACACACACACACACACACACACACACACAAATCTATCAAAGTTCACACTCTAAATGGTATTAACCTGTGAAGGCACTGGTGCAGAGCGCAAGTTGAGGTGCTGTCCCACCACAACTTCACTGGACCAGCTCACCTTGAAGACTGAGATACAACTGCTCTATAGCAAAACAGCTGAAATAAAGATACACCTATGCACTGTTCTTAGAGATAAATAACGACAGAGCTATGACAGCCTAGAGGGAATATGGGCCGTTCATAGGTTTTATGTCATGCTTGCCAACTTCTTGTAGATTCCTGAGCACCCCAGGGCTTCTCAGATGCCAGTAAGTGTTCTGCATCTGAGGGAATTAAGATGACCCTTATGGCTTTTCTCTCTGTAATCAGTTTTGAAAGAGGAAACAGAACACATTGAGCAATAACAAGAAACTGTAGCAATCTAGAAGGCTTTTGCCACTCTTTTTTTCCTTTCAATTCAGACTTCATTAAATATTGTTATGTTAAAAATGTTTAAGGATAAAGAAGAAACATACCTCATGTATAAAGCCAGTAATTTACTGTGAGTGTAGTGGTTGCTTTAACAATCTAATCCAGGAAGCATTATTATTTCAGGTCAAATTATTACAGAAAATGAAATAATTCTCTATAGAAATAAAAAAAAAAAGAAGCCCCAGTAACAGCAGCAATACAATTAAAACTGCTACAGACACATTTAGTTTTTTATGCTTTTCCTGATGTTATCCCTCTTCCTGCTCCTCTGAGACCTTGTTTCATACTAGTGGTGGAGTAGATGCTACAGTGAGTTGTCAGCAGCAGTCGTTCCTCACTGGAAGGAATGTAGCTTGTGTTCATGTCAAGGATTTCTTCATCCCTACTGTTAGATTCGCTAAGAATAATTCTTATATGCTTGCTAAAATAATTTTACAACTTTTTTTCATTGCTCAGCAGCTGCATATTATATCTGAATATAATCTCTATGACAGCTTTTAAGTGATTCTCTTTTAAGAGATTCTTTTTTCATTGTCATCCCTAAAGCAAATTTTGTCCAGCTCCAGATCTCCATTCCTATCACTGACCACAGGTGAGTTAATTACATCCATGGGGTCTCCAGTTGTCGTGGTTTAAAACCAGTGCAGCCTGAACTCCATCCCTTACTATCCCACTCCTGCACTCTTCTGTGGTGCACCCCCTGTTCTCAAGGCTTCTTCTATTAGACCAGGTCTGTATTTCTCCACTCTACATTATTAACTCAGAACCATAAAAAGCTCTGCATAGAAAAAACTACTGGACACTACTGGCTCTATATAACTATGACTGCATCGTATAACAATGAGCAAAACAAATTATCCATATTACCAGCTGATCAGAAGAAAAATTGATGTTACAGCTAAACCAAATAAAAGCAAAGTTGGGAGCAGGTCAAGAAAAGTTCAGAATGAAGCAATCCTCAGTCCTAAGACCTTGCAAACTTATTGCAAAGCCTGTGGCCTTTGCTGTGGGTATATTATATTATAGGCTACAGGATTACAGTACTTGCAGAAGGAAGTATTATCTCATATATTGTATCAATTTTAGACTCATAAAACTTACTCTACTAGTACAAATAAAATTTGATTTTTAATTTATTTTTAAAATACAGCAGTGAATTTCTTATTTATGACTGCACCTAAAATCATTCATCAAAGAGAAGAAAATATCCAGACTATGGAACTCAAAGCACCTGACCTGTCTTCTAAACCTGCAAAGTGAACAAAAATCCAAGATTACTGCTATCCTGGGCTGAACCTACCATCAGAACTTCCACAAACCTGAGTTCTCTGAATCAAAACGACACTGGATTTCAACTCTATTTTCTTCTAAATATGCACTGTTTAAATAATCAAAGCAGAGAGCACAGAGTAAAATCCAAGCCATTATAAACTACCACATTTCCAAGTACATTCATACTAGTATGTATTTACCCATACTACCCAAGTACCCATTTGTACTAGTATGTATTTTCTCTTACAAATGGTACACATAATGCAAATTTTAAATAGACAATATATTGAAGATCCATACCTCAAGAGCCTCATCACAATTTCTCAGCAATTAAAAGGTGATGGCTCCACATCTAACTTGCCACAGACAGATCCTCAAAACTCACACAGGAATAGTTGTACATTATTGAATTAAGACTAGACAACACTTTCTTGCTAAGAGTTTCTGAAAACTCAGCATGCAGGGTATTCTCTACCAATTAAACTCATTTGTTTAGGTGGTAAAAATCTCATTTTTATATAACCCATTAGCAAATACAATGCTGTACTTCTGAAAAGCACTGATTATGTGTTTGCTAAAGTCTTGTTCAGTTACTGTCCAAAGTACTGTCCATGATTTTACTTTCCTTTAAGAAAAATGAAGAATGGAAATAAGGAAATAATTAATGAAGGGGAAGAACCTTTCATTCCAAAGCCATTCATGCATTATTTACCAATATTTTGTACAGTACATATATACTACACTGTGTATTGAAAGCAAAATTTTTAGCTAGGTTTTACCTTTCAAAATAACTTCTTTAACAAAAATCACAATACAAAAAAGTGAGAAGAACAGTAAATTTCTCATAAAAACTGAAACTGTCAAGTGGAAATAATGCAAAGTGAGATTAGTTTAGTTTCATAGTAAAAACTGTTCATCTCTATAGAAATCAATGACTGTATGCACTGGATGTTCACTTAATACGATTTAGATCTAATTTTTAAAATTAGTTAATGTATATTTGTCCTGGGTTCAGCAGTAGCAGTCATTTTTCTCCTTCTTGGTAGCTGGTGCAGTGCAGTGTTTTGACTTTCAGCTCGGGAACAGAGCTGATAACAAGGATGTTTTGGTTTGGCCAAGGACTTTGTGAGCCTCATGCTCTGCCAGGGAGGAGGGGAAGCCGGGAGGAAGCAGAGACAGGACACCTGACCCAAACTGACCAAAGAGCTATTCCATACCACAGCACGTCATGCCCGGGATGTAACTGGGAGTTAGCCGGAAGGGCTGGGAGACTGCGGGGTTGGAGGAGGTATCGGTCGGTGCTTGGTCGGGGCTGGGGGGGGCAAGTTATCGGTCAGCTGGTGGTGAGGTGTTGTATTCTCTTCCCTTGTTATTTCCTTTATCATCATTGGTGGTAGCAGTAGTGATCTGTGTTATACCTTAGTTACTAAACTGTTCTTATCTCAACCCGTGGGAAGTTGCATTCTTTTCGATTCTCCTCTCCGTCCCTCCGGGAGCAGGGGGAGGGCAAGAAAGGGGGGGAAGCGAGCAAACGAGTTACCTGACTGGGTTTAACCCATGACAGTTCTTTTTGGCGCCCAACGTGGGGCTCGAAGGGTTGAGATAACGACAGATCTGACCGGATTAATAGTCACTCATCACAATGACGATTTATTGGCTCTCAGAGTTGTTTCTCTTGATCTCACAGCTTCAGAATGTTGTAACTTACGTAGAGCCGGTATTTGCTGTGTTAGTGTTTATCAAGTGTGGGGCCTGGGCTAAGGTTCTTGTCTCACTGTGCTTTATGGCAATGGCTTGTAATACGGGCGGGCTCCAGCAGCAGGGCGGGACGGACGTGGCCGTGGACTTGTACCTGGCCGTCCGGCTGCTCTTCACCGTCCTGGCCCTCACCCTACTCTCCATCTTCGTGAGGCTGCGGGGAGCCGAGGGGGAGCGGCCCCGGGAGCCGGCGGCAGCCGAACCGGCCCGGGAGAGCGGCCCCGGGCACCAAGCGGCGGCGGGAGCGGGGCCGGAGGCTGCGAGGGGACGGCTGCCGGTGGAGGAGGTCGGGGCGGTCGAGGAGAGGAAGGAGAAGCGGGAGAAGGCGGCGAAGGAGCCGAGCCCCGCGGAGGAGCTGAGCCCCGCGGCCGAGCAGAGCCCCGCGACGGCCGAGAGCATCCCCCGGAAGCCGCCCGCCGAGCCCCAGGAGGATGCAGGAGACCACGCAGCATTTCCCAGCAAGGCAGAGGAGGAAGAGCTGGACTCAGGAAAAGAGAAGCCGGTGGTGGGAGAGCCGGCAAGCACAGCAGCTACACCAGCCCCAGTGACAAGTACAGCAGCATCAACTGAGAGTTCTGAAGGTTTTGAATGGCCTTTGGGTATCCTTGGGACCTGCCTGCTGATTGTGATGGGGATCAGCATGTTGGCACACATACAGACTGTGTTTTACCCACAACCATTTTGTCTGATCTCAAAAGTTAAGCAGAGTCAGGTTTGGGTCTTGTCTGGGATTAGACGACAATATAGGGAGACCAAGAGGTTTTCCCCAAGGCTGGACAGTCATGAGTGGCAGGGTGTGTGGGACAGTATGGGCAAGTATCTAGTCCACTGGGCCCCTCCAGTGCTTTGGAAGCGTCGGAGATGGAAGGCAGCTGTATGGAGTCCCCAGCAACAAGCTGCAGAAACTGCTTAAGGGGACAGTGAATTATTTTAAGCCTGGTGGGCCCATGGCACTTCAGGCCATCAGAGCAGAGATGCAACATACAGATGGACTCATGATCGAGGGGTGGACTTAGCAATGGACACTATTGCCCAGGTTATTCACAAGTGTGAACACTGCACACAGTCTCTCCTGCTCTGGAAGACTGTTACAAGAGATGGAGCCTGGCATCATGGACCAGATGGACTCAGCAGCTTTATAGGGACTGGTCCATGCACTAAGATAAGAGTGCACTGAGATAAGAGTGATGGTATATTGAAAATGTGGGATCTGAGCATGACGTGAATGGTATGGAATAAGGGGTGGATAACGTCCTGGGTTCAGCAGTAGCAGTCATTTTTCTCCTTCTTGGTAGCTGGTGTAGTGCAGTATTTTGACTTTCAGCTCGGGAACAGAGCTGATAGCGATGTTTTGGTTTGGCCAAGGACTTTGTGAGCCTCATGCTCTGCCAGGGAGGAGGGGAAGCCAGGAGGAAGCAGAGACAGGACACCTGACCCAAACTGACCAAAGAGCTATTCCATACCACAGCACGTTATGCTCAGGATGTAACTGGGAGTTAGCCGGAAGGGCTGGGAGACTGCAGGGTTGGAGGAGGTATCGGTCAGTGCTTGGTCGGGGCTGGGGGGGGCAAGTTATCGGTCAGCTGGTGGTGAGGTGTTGTATTCTCTTCCCTTGTTATTTCCTTTATCATTATTATCACTGGTGGTAGCAGTAGTGATCTGTGTTATACCTTAGTTACTAAACTGTTCTTATCTCAACCCGTGGGAGTTGCATTCTTTTCGATTCTCCTCTTCGTCCCTCCGGGAGCAGGGGGAGGGCAAGAAAGGGGGGGAAGCGAGCAAACGAGTTACCTGACTGGGTTTAAACCACGAAAATATTATATTTAAAGATTTTTAGTAAGGTTCTAAGCAGCAAATGCTTTCAGTTAGCTACAATGACTATTTGCAGAATAAGTATGTGTAAGAAAAGAGCTAGCAAATCTAAAGGTATATTTTATGTAGAATTTAATCTCTGTTCTTACAATTATTAGACTACACAGACCATAACACATTACAAAATTAATGCATTGCCTGAAGTAGATGACACTATTTTTGAAGCAGACTGACTCTGTAGTACTGCACACACTTAAACAAAAGCTCATAGTTTAAAAAACAAAAGTGATGGAAAATACAATAGAAGTGCAAACTTGCCCTATCTCTAATCTTTCCTTTTCAAACCTAGGCTACTCAAGAATCTTCAACTAATTATTCCATTTTATTGATGGCATTTTTCCCAAGGGAAGTTATTTGAAAAGTTTAACCCCTGAGCAAGTCATGGCTTCTCTTGCCTTTTAAAGTGTCAAGTGCATTGATTATAACTGCAGGAAGTGTTACCTTCCACCCAGAGAATCTCACCCTGCACAATCTTAAACACTGTCTCTCTCCCAAAACAGCTTTGATTCAGCAATTCAGACCACTTCAGCTGATATTAAAGGTAGAAGCACCACAGAAGAGGGATCAGCAGTTAAAACGAAATACAAAGAGGAAAAAAACCAGATCTTGGATATAGTACCACAAAGCCTGAGAGAAAAGCAGATTTGAAAAAGACATCAGAGTGACTTAAAAAAAGAACAACATGACAGAAATTAAACAAGATTTTTATGTTTGCCTTCTATGCATTTAAACTCATCTCAACCTCTATTGAAATTCTGATCATACCCAAACCCCAAGGCTTTTGACATACTTTCAAAAATCCACACCCCTTCTTACACTTTTCTAAGTCTCCAGAGTCACTGTTAGGTATCCAAGAAGTTCAAGGGAGGGAGGTTAAAAAAAAGGAAGAATCCTAATATGCATATGATGAAAAGGACACTTAGCCTTATATTAAACTTTATTTCTAAAATGATCACGGTTATTTTAAATATTCAGTGTGTGTTCTCAACCTGATGCTTAGCCAGTGAAAAGAATGCTCAAATGATTTTGGGGGAAAAGGATATTTTCAATCCACATCAAAGAGTCTTTCTCTTAGGTCAGTGACACAGTAAGAGTAAACTAACACAATGTGCTACAAGGGTTCTAAAACATCACAGACAGAAGAATGAAGGAAGACAAAGCAATCAGTAAAAATCTTTATCAAATTAACGATAATGATTAAAAAAGGATTTTCAGAAATGCAAGTGTTTTTCTTCCCAGTTCAGTCATGACAGGCCCAGAAGGTAATGATACATCTGCCATGATGCAACAAGCAGACCTGTCTTCTGTCAAGAGCTGAAATCATAAAGGAATAAACTGTTGTTATCAGACTCTCTCCCAACAGTAGAGCTGTCATCTCATTGCTTTCTTTTGCTGGTGTAGGGTCTGGTGTGGGTTTATATACCCTGTCAGCTCAGTATCAGTCTCTTCTTCTAACCTCTTCTTGAACTTCCTCATAAAATGTTTTAGAAGGAATTGAATGTATTGCTTTTTAAATTCTCTTTCCAGACTATGGTGTATTTTGTCAATTATATATGTCAAATTACTTAGTACTACATTGTCATTTGTGTTTATGTTTTTAGAAAGATGTCAAAAGATCAGCCAACCAGCTGCATAACTTCGGTTTTCTTATTATTATCCCCACAGAAGTAGAAGTTCTAAATAGAAGTTTTCTCTACTAAGAAGTACTTTACAAGCAGTGTTAGTTCTATGGTTTAACAGAATGAAGAAAAAGCAAATATATAAATATGAGTAAGAAAATTAATATTTGAAAGAAAACAATATAGCATATTGCTGTTCATTTTAGTGAAATTTTAATTTCAGTAATGTATTAGAATGTTCAAGTAAAATTATGATTACTCTGGTGCTGTAACTGACAAATAAATGAGGTATTTTAACACCTTTCTCCAACAATATACTTAGAAGACATAAAAGGTATGTAAATATTAGTATGCTGTGGAAGAATTGTAATTGCAGTGAAATGTCAACTCTCTTCTTTTTTTCCAGAGAGTGTTCCTTGCCCACCTTACTGAAATTCTGCTAGGCAGGTATAAACTGCTGTATAAACTGTAAGACAAAATTTTATATCTTAGGTTCCTAAAATATGACCACTAGAACAAAGAGGATGCTGTCTAACAAGAAATTCTATGCTTAAAATCAAGTTATAAAAGTTTTTCAGCAAGAATTCTTGTTAACACAGTTTCAACAAAGCATAAGTTCTTGACAACAATGTGTAAATGCCCACTTTTGAAACTGGATAGTTTTTATAAAATGGAAAGACCAGTTACTAAACAGCAAGGTTACTAAATCACATGAAAGATATGGTGGGTAAATTTACTACAATTACACTGAATTATTTTGTTCTATTAAATAAAGTTACAAAACTAATGACATCACATGCTGAAGAAAGTAACTACCCTCACTAATTCTCAGTAAATATTACCTACCTGACAGTTTTATACAAATTAATAGTATATGATTGAATAAATCCGATATTCTGACCAAAAATATTCTTAAACCTAGAAATTGTTAAGAAAATGCATAAAAGACTAGGATTAACACAACAGAAATGTGAAGCTGAAAACTGTGTTTTATCAGCCATTAAAGAAATATTTCTGCAGTGGATGCCCATCTCATGCAAACCTTTTTTTTTTCTGTTTGTTTGTGGAAAGTCAGATTTTTGGGTGCTGCATTTCTCCTGAAAAACTCGTTCAGGTTCTTTGAAGAAGCTAATTTTCTGGTGCTGTTACCCCTATGTCAAGCACAGATTCTCCATTAAATAGCAATATCTAAGCTATATTACACTGGGATGAACTTGAAACCAGGCAACAATTCTTGGATGTTTATTTAAAAAAGCAGTAATTGTTATGTTAGAAAAATCAAATAACTGACAGTTGCTGTGGTTAAATTTTATTAGTATCCTTGGGACCACAGCTAATTTAGGTAGAAAATGTACTGGATTTCCAAACACAGAGAAGACACCCAACAGTTTCTTTGTACTTGTGCAGTAAACCAATATCCTTTTTATTCCCTAGAGAAAAGGTATCAAAGATAAGACTACTCCAAAATTCTTCTCAATGTCCAAACTTCTGTAAGCTGAGCTCCCATTTCCCCAAGGAACAAACTTCCTCCATAAGTAAGTCAACTTCAGCTTTTCCTTGCCTTAACACTCAGCAGACTTTAAAGCACAGAACCCCCTTCTCCAGCCACTAGGTAAGGAATGTTATTGCATGGAATGCTATTCCATGGAGCAGGAGCCAACTTCTGTACCCCTTCTTGCTTGCTCCACTATTTCACTAGTATTGCCAGTACATCTGGAGCAACATTCAGATAACCATTCATGTTGTTATCGCTCAACAATGAAGCAGAGCAGCATACCTCCTCCAAACCTCCTCTTAAAGTGACCAAGGTCCTCATAGGGAACACAGGAGACCCTGAACTACCTAAAGGAAACCAGGAATGTAAATCCTTAATTCCTGACACCCTATGTAAACACCCTCACTGCTGATTTAAAGAATTCACCTCTATCCCACACCGTCTCCTCCTGGTGCTTCTTGAGTCAGTGTACATACACGACTAAATAATAACTATCTCAGTCATAACAACTGATCTAGGAGCCTGACTCCAGAGAGCAGAGTTACAGTGAATGAGACATTTATGCAAAATGTAGAAGAGACAGATTAAAATTCCTCTTCTCATTTACAATTATTTTTTAATATAATTTTCTTTTATTAATAAAAAGTGGAATGGCTTCAGTGCTGTATTATACTGGTAAGTCCCACGTTCCCGAAGGAGGAACTTGAACTTCAGTCTCTCACAGGAGATGACTGCTTCTGTCAAAAATCAGTATTTCCCACTGCAGAAAGTTTCAATAGATAAGTTATATCTGAACAAAACAACAAACCTGTGCATATTTATTTCATACCATATTATGTACCATTTTGTACTCTTTCCATACCAAATAGCTATCTTTTTTGGTGTCAAGTATCTTTATAATATGTATTTGTTTTATTTTAATTAAGCTTTTGTTAGTCTTACCGCTTTATCACATTTGCCTTTTTCATACTTGTTTTTCTAAAGTACATCTTTTCCTACCGTGTTTTAACATATTTACACATATCTGTCTCTCACACTGTATACTTTTCTCCCTCCTCTTTGTCCTACAATCTGTTCTCTATCTAGTTGCTTGTGTGTTCTCTTCTTTCATATTTCAAAATCTTTTATATTATCAGATTTGGATTCCTGAATTAACACATTAATCTTACCTCTTTACATAAAACCTTGTGAACTACTCCCAAACCTATTACACAAAAGACTGAATCTACACAACAGAGTTTGATATAAAAGACAGAAGGAGCAGTGTTATCTACAGGAACCACCTAGATGAAAAGAAAAAACACATTTCTAGCTACTCAAATTCCCACAGGGATGTTTCTCCTTGGATCTTTTCTTTCCAACGTGTATCAGCCCCAAGACACTAAGAAGCATGGTAAATTTTAAGCCTTTGCACTGCTCCCTTATTTCACACATGCTTTAAGAGAAAAGGTTATGTTTGTTCTGGGTTTTTTTGGTTGGCTTCCATTTTTTTTTTTTAGAAAGTGCTGTACCAGATAGAAACAGTTTATTTTCTTCCCTTAACTTCTCATTAGGAGAGAAGTATCAGTTCATCCTGCTCAATCCACTGCCTACTGATAATTCCAGCTTTTACAACCCTGTTTTCAGTTTTCACAAGAAGGGAACCGAAACTTGCTTGTGGTAGTCTCATAACTCTCCCGAGAAAAAAGCAATAGGGAAAAAGATATGACTTTGACCTAACTTACCTTCTGTTTGATTGTTTGTCAAGTTTTGTTTAAAGGAAATAAGAGGTGATATTTCTGAACTAGTTTCTGCACAACAGACATTTAAGCACCACTTTGGCATTTTCCTTTTTTTTTTTTTAATTAAAACCTAGTCTCTTAAGCTACCTGTATGTGTTTCACACTCACAACAGTTCAGGGGAATTTTCAAATCCTAGACAGTCTGTCAAGAAAAAAAAAACCCAGGTTCTCTTGTCATCAGCACTGCAATCTTATGCTTTGATAAGGTCTGCTGGTTTCATTCAGTGATGAGACCTGTTCTTAGAAGAAACATCGGAAGATCAGGGAAAGTAATTCCTTACTTCAAACTGGCAACACTGCATGAGGAGACATCACAATTTTCATTCAGGCCATTTATCGTTTAGGCCAGTTATTTTCATTTCATACCAGACAGAAGTGCCTAAATCAACTAGAGGACTGAATGCCAGAAAACCCAGAAAAGGATGCAATTTTTATTATTATTATTAACTAAAATTGGAGTCCTTTTACTCACTCTACTGTAATTTCCTGCATTTGGAAGAGCAATTTATATGATTTGCACATGAAGTAGACATAATATCAGTGTGTAACTATCTGTATTCTCCTTTTAGTCATAACATAATGATTCCAAATACCTTCAGTCAGGTTTGACATCCATAAAATACTGCCTTGTCTAACCAGATACACATCTAATTCCCATTACAGGGTACAAAAACCAGGAACACATTTAATATACTACAACTTAATATGATCTCATCTTAATTTTGCAAAAAAAACCCAAAACATTGCAAATAATATGTGTTCTAAACATGTAACACATTTACCAGAATTTTAAGATGCACAAAAAGGGATAGTTCATTTTACAGTAGCTGGAATTATTCAACTAAAAAGAACTATGAATTTAAAAACCACATTATGAGAGAGAAAGAAGTAAAATCATAAGAACACAAAGTCTGAGGTCCAATGAGATTGAATGATTGCATTTATTAAAAGATATTTTGTGATCAAACTCTTTGTTTTTTTTTCTTTTTTTTTTTATTTTAATAAATAGACAAGTATTCAAAATGCAGAAATATATAATCTGTTTTTAAGTATAATAACCATTTTAGGGAAGAGAGGTTTGAAAACTTTGTCACTCTGGCACAGTCATTGCACAAAATACGTAACAAAACAGGAATATGACCTATAACTCTCCTCTACTAGAAACACTCCTTCAAAGAGTATCTGTTAAGTTAAGGATCCCAGTTTTAAATACTCAACCTCTCATGTTAGCCAAGACATCCGCATCTCTAGGAAAGAATTAAAATGCAGGTGTGTAAGCATTGGTATAAGGATTTAAGTCGCGACTGCTCTTTGGTTTCTTGAGAAAACCTCTGGAATTTGCACTCTAGGAGTTAATTTCCTACCCTGGACCTACCATACACCCATATTGCACTCAGTAAACCTAAAGTATATTTTTTCTGCCTCTCAGTATTAACTTAAAATGAACAAAAACTTTGTATCAGAAGAAGGCAAGCATCACTTTCACAAGACTAGGTTTCTTTTTCACACAAAGTGTAGTCTGGTGGTTTTTTAGTGGACTAAAGCAAACAAAAATATTTTAATGGTTTAATGTTTGAACAATTTTTCTTTCTTTGCTTTATTAAAAAAAACATGTTTGAAGAGAACCATTTTCTATACTGAATACTTTAAAGCCAACTGCAAAGAATTAAACTTCATTTTGCAAAATGTGTAACAATCAGTGACAGCACTGACATGTAGAGCAGAACATTAGCTTAACTTGGTAAATATAATAGAAAGTTTTAAATAAGATTTTCTTATGTTTACTGCTTTAAGTTTCATTTAGCACAATGCAAGAGACAATTACACCTATGAAGTTCCAGTGTTAAAACACGTTACACAAATTGTGCATTGTCACTCACACAGATGTAAATGTAACAAAATAGTGTCCATCAAATGTAAATGTTTTTTACTGTCAAGTACTGATAGGTGAATCAGTATTCAGTGCAAAACTGAAAAAGACTGTGCCTCTAATAAATTCAGTACAAGCCTAGCAAAAAAGCCTGCTGTTATCATGAAAGCTCATGTTATCATGAGATTACAACAGACGTTGAGTGAGAATACGTACAAATTTAATGAAATGTAAAAGAAAACACTTCAAATCATAACAAATTTCTGTAGTGCTTTCTATTGCATCTCATCGCCTGCTAAGGGCTCTTGTCATGTTAGCTGCCATATTAAACTACATGGCAGCACTGCCACAGCAACATGACACACAACTAAATTTTTGTTTTTACTGTAAGAGAGAAACTTGGTTCCTTTAGAACAAAGTCCTGAAAAAAACCAAACAAGCATTCCCATCATAAATAAAATGGTTTCATAGAGAAATACCGAACACTGATCCACAAATTAAAACATTGCAGATTTAGAGCTCTTCACATACAGGAAGACACACACATATGTGTATGAACACACAACCATACACACATGTAATTTCACTTACCTCAGCAGCTCTCTTTATATATGGCATCTGTGTGCCGCTGTCCAGGTCTTTGTTAATTATAAGCCTCCTGGCCCACTGACCTGCTCTGACAACACCGTTACCATGAATCAGGACCAAGAGCTTGTCAGGATTTGTCAACGCATCTTCACTCATAAAGATAAAACTCTTTGGTTCACTCTCTGTTGCATCAACCTGCAATTAAAGATCACACAAACTTACATCAATAAAATGCACAAAAATGCACCATTAAAATTTTTAAAAGTACACCTGTAAAGTTAGTTTCCTAATTGAGATGAAAACCTTCACCATTTGACAACTATTTGCATGCATATTACAAGTACTAATGTGTGCAGAGTACTAAACAAAAATAAAGCATAAGCTAGTATCTGTGGAATCTAACTTCAAAACATGAAAATGTACCACAGTCTAGAAGAGTAGTGCAACTGAGACTTCAATCAAAAAAAAAGGGGTAAGAAGTATGCAAAAGCTTTGAAACATCAATTTTTACAGGAATGTATTGGTAAAAAAGAAAGTCCATAAAAGAACAATTGAGCAGGGGCTGTCAAGTAATTTATCACTTCTGATATGCCTGAAGCAACAATAAAATTCTTCCATAATACAAAAAAATTCTTGGAGACTTCCATCTCAGCCACGTCAACATAAATACCCAGTAAGCTGCATAGTAACCAGTATCACAAATTTGTCTATTATAAATTTAATAGGACAGGCCTAATAAAATACAGAAATGCAATTTAGGTCTAAATAATGGCTTCATTAAGAGTTCTGCACTGGGTCAATGATTAGCTATTTTGCTGCATTAACAGACTAACAACCAGCTCTGATATCCAGTAAACCACAATCTAATTCCAACGTTTATTCTTAACTCAAGAGAGTAAAGCAGCACTTTTTGCTCAATACAAACAGAAATTCTAGACAGTTAAACACTTGGTTTAGCAAGCCTGGGTCAAGGCAAAAGGACTGTGCTGGTAGAAACACCATGACTGCTGAAAAAACATTCTGTCTACTCATTCCTCCCTTTCTACCATATGAATACAGAAAAAAGGAAGGATACAAAAGGCAATCTCGCCCTCCTACTGTACTCCTCCCCCTAACAGAGTAACTGTACAGCAGCTAGGAACAAACCTGAATTGTCTAACACTCCTCAGCAGCATAGAAAGTCAGGCCAGGATATAAACTTTACATTGACGCAGGAGACATGGTTATTTGGATTATCTTATTTTTTTCTCTGATACGCCTACCATATGAAGACAGGCTGAGAAAGTTGGGGCTGTTCAGCCTGGAGAAGAGAAGGCTGCATGGAGACCTCATAGCAGCCTTCCAGTATCTGAAGGGGGCCTATAGGGGTGCTGGAGAGGGACTCTTCATTAGGGACTGTACTGATAGGACAAGGGGTAACAGGTTAAATCTTAAACAGGGGAAATTTAGATTGGATATAAGGAGGAAATCTTTTCCTGTTAGGGTGGTGAGGCACTGGAATACGTTGCCCAGGGAGGTTGTGAATGCTCCATCCCTGGCAGTGTGGCCACGTTGGACAGTCTAGGGTTTACTGTGAGGTGTCCCTGCCCATGGCAAGGGGGTTGGAACTTGATGACCTTAACATCCTTTCCAACCCTACCTATTCTATGAGTCTATGATTTTATGATTCTGTTCTTAATTACCCTTACTTAGGAAAAATTAATTATTCATGAACCTCTATACTTTTTTTTTTAATGCAAATCCTACCAAGTATATTTTTCAGCACAAGTACAGGCTCAATGGAGACTGGATAGAGCAGCCACAGGGAGAAGCTGGAGAGAAGCTCTGGACAAGGGCCTGCAGGGACAGGACAAGGGGGAATGGCTTTAACCTGACAGAGGGGAGACTGAGATGAGATCTCAGGCAGAAGTTCTTCCCTGTGAGGGCGCTGAGGCCCTGGCACAGGTTGCCAGAGAAGCTGTGGCTGCCCCATCCCTGGCAGTGTTCAAGGGCAGGTTGGACGGGGCTTGGAGCAACCTGGTCTAGTGGAAGACATCCCTGCCCATGGCAGGGGAGCTGGAACTGGATGAGCTTTAAGGTCCCTTCCAACCCAAACCAGTCTGTGATTTTTATGACTAAGTCAATAAGACTACTTGAGCAAAACAAGTTCCTACCTGGAAGAACGGTCATGTCTGTCTTCAACATCTGCTGTAACACTAAAGACTTTATTCCCTGACACAAAATGATGATAACGTCTCCTGTGCCTCAGCTTATATGCTCTACACCAGGAAATGAACTCAATACTTTGTGAGAAGATAAAATCATGGTAAAAAATATGCCCTCTTGAAAGGAGTTCAGAGGATGTAAGTACAGGTATCATACTGGGGCAATGGTCAGATCACACTGCCACTTCTGAAGTGGCAGTATTGATACTTAAAACTTAAATTGGCTTAGGTAAAACATCAGACAACACTAAATCTCACAACAGTACTTGGCAAGACATAACTGACTTTTGAACACAAACTTAATACCTATGATAATGTACTTAAGAAAAACATCGCAAATTTGTATTTCAGTCAAACATACAACTTAGCTGTACGCTTTAGTATTTCTAAACTAATTTCTTGTTTTGCAATCGTATGTAAAAGACATAACTAGTTCACAATTCTGCTGTCCTGGGTTCAGCAGTAGCAGTCATTTTTACCCTTCTTAGTAGCTGGTGCAGTGCTGTGTTTTTGACCTTCAGCCTGGGAACAGTGCTGATAACACAGATGTTTTTAGTTGCTGCTTAGTAATGTTTAGTCTGACCAAGGACTTTGTGAGTCTCATACTCTGCCAGGGAGGAGGGGAAGCTGGGAGGAAGCAGAGACAGGACACCTGACCCAAACTAACCAAAGAGGTATTCCATACCACAGCATGTCATGCCCACTATATAAACTATATACCCAGAAGGGACAGATCGCTGCTGGGATTGGGCTGGGTATCGATTGGTGGGTGGTGAACGGTTGTATTCTCTCCCCTTGTTATTTCCCTTATCATTATTATTATTGGTGGTAGCAGTAGTGGTTTGTGTTATACCTTAGTTACTGGATTGCTCTTATCTCAACCCGTGGGAGTTACATTCTTTTGATTCTCCTCCCCATCCCTCTGGGAGCAAGGGGGACGAAGAGGGGGGGAGTGAGAGGGGGACTGCATGGCTGACTGAGTTTAAACCACGACATCTGCAAAAACATTAATTTATAAAGAGTTAAAAATATTTACCAACATCATAAGAAACAACTCTTCATACTCTTCCTCAAATTAATCACATTTGGAAACTTCAAGCTAATTTATCTTCAAACAGTAGTAGTTCATTAGATCAAGCTTTCAATAAAGAAAGCACACAGAAATCACTCCTCTGTACAACCCTACTTTATTGACAAATCAATGTAGAATACCATTCAGTGTTAGACACACTGAGTCTGCATAAAGTAATTTGCATTTATCAGCCAATTTCTCTTCTGACCTACTCATAAACATTTCCTTCTGACCCCTTATTTAAACAGAAATTCAACAAATCCAGAAAAGTTTTGAACTTCAATTAGTTTAATGTAACACTTTGATTCAACATCTTTATTCACATGCAGTAACAATCTTCCAATAATCTGTAGCTGGGTATGTTGAACCAACCTAAACACTGCTAATAACCTGATGTTCAGAAGTACTGTTTAAAGTTTAAATTTCCTTTTCTCATATCTGTTTCTCCAATGCACAACTATACCTTCAGGTTTACAAATGTATGCAGTTGCAGTGAATTCTCTGAGTTACATACTCTACATATATTTATGACTTCTTACAGTTTTCAAACAGTGAATTTTTCCATGAGTTCTGTCTCAAATGAGCTATCACCTAATACTGCAGTAGCTCTCTACAGAGTATTTCAGCAGTACGGTAGTTAGCATTTTGCACAGCTATCAATATATAGGGTAAGATCAAACTATACCTGAAATCTACCCTTACTGACATTCATGCTAACACATTGACAATGACTCAGTTTTCATTTCTCAGCCATCATCAACCCAAGATGCATGAGACTTGACTAGGCTCTAGGCGTCTTTTATCTGTACACTGAAGTTTTTAAGATTGAACGTTCATCCTGGGTTCAGCAGTAGCAGTTGTTTTTTCTCCTTCTTAGTATCTGATGCAGTGCTGTGTCAAGACTGCACTGGAACAGGGGCAAGCTCCAGAACACCTGCAATACATTAATGACATTATTGTGTGTGGTGATACAGCGGAAGAAGTCTTTGAGAAAGGGAGGAAAATAATCAAATCCTGCTGAAAGTCGGTTTTGCCATAAAATGGAGTAAGGTCAAGGGACCTGCACAGGAGATTCAATTTTTGGGAATAAAATGGCAAGATGGACGTAGACAGATCCCCACAGATGTGATCAACAAGATAACAGCAATGTCTCCACCAACTAAAAAGAAGGAAACACAAGCTTTCTTGGGTGCTGTGTGGTTCTGGAGAATGCACATCCCAAATTACAGTTCAATTGTAAGACTTCTCTATCATGAGACCCGGAAGAAAAATGATTTTAAATGGGGTCCTGAACAACAACAAACCTTTGAGCAAATTAAACAAGAGAGTTCATGCAGTGGCCCTTGGACCAGTCCGGACCTGGCCAGATGTAAAAAAATGTATTCTACACCGCAGGTGAGGAGAATGGTCCTACCTGGAGCCTCTGGCACAAAGCTCCAGGGGAGACTCAAGGTCGACCCCTTGGCTTTTGGAGTTGGGGATACAAAGGATCTGAGGCCAGCTATACCCCAACTGAGAAAGAGATACTGGCAGCCTATGAAGGGGTTCGAGCTGCTTCGGAAGTGATTGGCACTGAAGCACAGCTCCTCCTGGCACCCCATTTCCTGTGCTGGGCTGGATGTTCAAAGTCAGGGTCTTCTCTACACATCATGCAATCGATGCTACACGGAGTAAGCGGGCTGCACTAATTACACAACGAGCTTGAACAGGAAATCCCAGTCATCCAGGAATTCTTAAAGTCATCATGGACTGGCCAGAGGGCAAAGATTTTGGAATGTCACAAGAGGAGAAGGTGATGAGTGCTGAAGAGGCCCCACCATATAATAAACCGTCAGGAAGTAAAAAGCAATATGCCTTGTTTACTGATGGGTCCTGCCATACTGTGAGAAAGCATCGGAGATGGAAGGCAGCTGTATGGAGTCCTGGACAACAAGTTGCAGAAACTGCTGAAGGAGAAGATGAATCGAATCAGTTTGCCGAGGGGAAAGCCATCCAGCTGGCCCTGGACATTGCTGAACGAGAAAAGTGACCAATACTTTATCTCTATACTGACTCATGGATGGTGGCAAATGCCCTGTGGGGGTGGTTGAAGCAATGGAAGCAGAGCAACTGGCAACGCAGAGGTAAACCCATCTGGGCTGCTGCACTGTGGCAAGATATCTGCCTGGGTGCAGAACCTGGTGGTGAAGGTACGCCACGTAGATGTTCATGTACCCAAGAGTTGGGCCACTGAGGAACACCAGAACAACCAACAAGTGGATAGAGCTGGTAAGATTGAAGTGGCTCAGACGGACTTAGACTGGCAACATAAGGGTGAATTATTTTTAGCCTGGTGGGCCCATGACACTTCAGGCCATCAGGGCAGAGGCGCAACATATAGATGGGCTCGTGATCGAGGGGTGGACTTAACAATGGACACTACTGCCCAGATTATTCACGAGTGTGAAACATGTGCTGCAATTAAACAAGCCAAACTGTTAAAGCCTCTTTGGTATGGAGGACAATGGCTGAAGTACAAGTATGGGGAGGCCTCGCAGATCGATTTTATCACACTCTCACCAATCCACCGAGGCAAGCACCATGTGCTTACCATGATGAAGGCAATCACCAGATGGCTGGAAACATGCACTGTGTCCCATGCCACTGCCCAGGACACTACCCTGGGCCTTGAGAAACAAATCTTGTGGTGACATGGAACCCCAGAGAGAACTGAGTCAGACAATGGGACTCATTTCTCAAACAACCTTATAGACACTTGGGCCAAAGAGCTTGGCATCGAGTGGGTATATCACATCTCCTACCATGCACCAGCCTCAGGGAAAATTGAATGGCACAATGGGCTGTTAAAAGCTACACTGAGAGCAATGGGTGGGGGAAGTTTTAAACGTTGGTATACTCACTTACCGAAGGCCACGTGGTTGGTCAACACCAGAGGATCTGCCAACAGGGCTGGTCCAGCCCAGTCAGAACTTTTACATACTGTAGAAGGGGATAAAGTTCACATAAAGAATTTGCTGGGGAAGACAGTCTGGGTTATTCCTGCTTCAGGTAAAGCCAAACCCAGCTGTGGGATTGCTTTTGCTCAGGGACCCGAATATACTTGATGTGTAATATGGGAAAATGGAGAAGTCCAGTGTGTACCTCAAGGGGATTTGACTTCAGGGGAAAACAGCCAATGAACTCAATTGTATGCTGTTGCCCGCTATGCGGCACTTCTGTAGCTCACCAACTAGATGTCTTCAGGTTACCAGCGATTGGCCCTGACGTCGCTCTGACCATCATCCCAACAAAGGATGAACTTTGATGAAACCAGATGAGTTCTACGGTAACATCAGCAGGCAACAATCTGCAGAAAACACTGCACGCAGCCACTCCTGCTCTGAAAGACTGTTACAAGAGGTGGAGCCCAACATGGACCGGATGAACTCAGCAGCTTTATAGGGATTGGTCCATACACAAAGGAATGATCTGTCTGTCTGTGTATGTGGATGTATATATACATATATGTATATATGTAAGAGCGATAGTATATTGAAAATGTGGAATCTGAGCATAATGTGAATGGTTTGGAATAATGGGTGGATACTGTCCTCGGCTCAGCAGTAGCAGTCATTTTTTTCTCCTTCTTAGTAGCTGGTGCAGCGCTGTGTTACCACTTCTTGAAAATGTTGGTTCTATTTCCCTTTTTCCAGTCCTCAGGAACTTCACCTGACTGCCATGATTTTTCAAATATGATGGCCAGCGGCTTCACAACTTCATTTCCCAGCTCCTTCAGGACCCGCGGATGGATTTCATCAGGACCCACGGACTTGTGCATGTTCAGATTTTTAAGACGGTCTCGAACCAGATCCTCTCCTACAGTGAGCCCAAGCTCTTCATCCTTACAGTCCCTGCATCTGCCTTCCAAGATTTGGGTGGTTTGGTCAGAGCCTTTGCCAGTGAAGACCGAGGCAAAGAAATCATTCAGAACCTCAGCCTTCTCCAAATCCTGTGTAGCCAGTTCTCCCGAGAGCTTCCAGAGGGGGCCTACGTTGTCCCTAGTCTGTTTTTTATTTGCTACGTACCTGTAGAATCCCTTCCTGTTATCCTTAACATCCCTAGCCAAGTTTAATTCTATGTCCAAGCTTAATTATTGGTGGTAGCAATGGTAGGTCTGTGTTATACCTCAGTTACTGGGCTGTTCTTAACTCAACCCGTGGGAGTTACATTCTTTTGATTCTCCTCCCCATCCCTCTAGGAGCAGGAGCAGGGGAATAAAGGGGGGGAGTGAGCGAGGGGGCTGCGTGGCTGACTTACAGTCTGGGCTTAAACCACGACAACGTTAAATTTTTAAAGGGAAAAAAATTTACTAATATTTTTCCTATTCCAGTTAAAAAACACAATAAAAATTACAAGTGTGTAGCCTACGAATAAGTGAAACAGGTGCAACTTGTGACAGGCGGAAAGAATATGGCAAATAAATGGAACTGAAACTGAAAAGACTCAAAAAGATTGTGAGAATTGTGAGCAGCTGGTGGAGACTGAAAACTGCTCATTTGCTTCACAAGAAAAGAAAGTCTGTTATGTGGTTCTACATACAGCTTGCTAACTCACTCATGTTAGAATCTTCACAATATTGAATATCCTGACTTACAATCTTTCACTCAAAATCGTAAAAATGAAAACTGCTGATCAATATTACAAGCAGCTAGTTAGTATCGGGTTATTACCACAGCTAACCTAAGAAACCTACAATCAGGGGAACTTTTAAGAAACAAGTATTGATTGGACTCAGGTGACAAAGCAGCAAGAAGGAACATACAGGGGAGACAACAGACCATTGTCTTTCAAAGAAAAAAAAAGTTCTTAGCTGTTGAGTTGATCAAGAAAAATACTGAACCAAGTTTTACCTATTGAAGTGAAAAAGCGAAGCATTGATAAGTCAGAAGATACTGCAAAGTGAGAACTTTCAGTGCCATGGTCAATGAAACATGTCAGTAAAACTCCACCCTTAAACCTCCATCCCATGCCTTCCCAGAACTGTTAAAAATACATTTAATTCAGAAGCCCTCTATTCTTCCTCAACAGCTAAAGAAGATCAGAGATCAATACCTGATTATGCCATTAAAACTAGAGAAATATAAAGACGTTATCTGGAGAAAAAAAATGCAGTCTTAATAATATAACCTTCAATGGAGCACAAAATGAGAAATTTGAAAGAAATAATTGAATGGCTTATCCCCGAATGTAAGTCTCTTCATTTAAATTTATAAGTCCAGTACTGTATGTTGAAAATTAGGAGTACGACTATACCTTACAGGAACAATAACGTAATATGCCTGTCAGCATATTTAGGAAAAAAAAAGGTTCAGATTTATGTTTTGTCAGAGATGCTGTCATAATAAAATAATGGACAAGCTTTCCTGTTTTCCAAACCATTCTTATTTTCATAGCTGAAAAGAAATTTCCAAATAATTCTGTCCCATACTGAAGCTACCACAAGAAGGCAAAATAGAGACAACAAGCTGGACTTCACACATGAGGATGAAATGAATGAGGATGACAGAACATGAAATGCTGTCAACCTAAACCTTTGAAGTATAGTGTTTCCACAGAAAATCATATGGAAAAAACAAGTGTTCCACTTAACACAGCCCTCAAACACATTCTATATATTCAAACATCACTACACTGCTTATTTCTTATGAGCTGACATAAAAAAGGAAGGCAAATAGGCCAAAAGGCTGGGCAGAGATTTGGGGCTACAAGAAAGCTAGAGAGGGGATCTGGACAAGGGCCTGCAGGGACAGGACAAGGGGGAATGGCTTTAACCTGACAGAGGGGAGACTGAGATGAGATCTTAGGCAGAAGTTCTTCCCTGTGAGGGTGGTGAGGCCCTGGCACAGGTTGCCAGAGAAGCTGTGGCTGCCCCATCCCTGGCAGTGTTCAAGGGCAGGTTGGATGGGGCTTGGAGCAACCTGGTCTAGTGGAAGGTGGCCCTGCCCATGGCAGTGGACTGGAACTGGATGAGCTTTAAGGTCCCTTCCAACCCAAACCATTCTGTGGCTCTGTGATATACCAACTTTCTGATCACCTGTAACAAAGTTTGTAAGAAGTGTTTTCCTTTCACCTCCAAAATATTCATATAACACGGTCACAGTCATAAGAGTACACATCTTGGTAAGATCAAGGTCCCAGGTCCTGCTTCTGGCAACTGGTAGCTTATGTAAGGAAACAGTATGAGAACAGAGTGGTTATAGTGTGACTTTTCCCTGGTTTTGGCAACCAGTAGTAACTTTGGAGCCTCCTGAGCCAGAGTCTGTAACTGGACAAGCGTGTACAATAGCTCAATGCACTTAACCCACCTTAGTATTGTCAAATGCCTTTTTTTTTTTAATGCATTTATACCTTTCTCCTTGATAGTATTCTGTGGCAATGAGTTCCACAATACAATTGGGATGTATATGAAATAGTATTGCCTCTCTTTCAGTAGAGAACTCCTGCCTGATAATTTAAACTTGATGCCCCTTAGCTTCTCTATTATGAAAACAGCAGAAAACCATACCCTATTCATCTCCTCTACACCTTTCATGATTTTATAGATTTGTCATATTCCTTCCTCAGTCATCTATTTTCCAAGCTGAAGAAATCTTTGTCTAATCTTTCTTTGTGTGAAAAGCATTTCATGCCTGTGATCATCTTTGTAACCCTCCTCTGTGGATTTTTTTTTTTAAATTCTTCATATCCTTTTTGATATGGTGTCCGGACTCCACGCAGTGTTCAAGATGAGGGCCCACATAATGAGTGGAATGACAATGTTTTCCTGTTTTGTTCTCAACACCTCATAATTCCTAACATCCTATTTGCTTTGAGGGTTTTTGACTGCCATTGAGCACTAACTGATGTCCTCAGAGAACTATTCACAATCACTCCAAGCTCTTTCCTGAGTTGTAATAGCTCATTTAGAGGCCACCATTGTGTTTACAGAGTGAGTTATTTCCCCATAATTTCACATTTACCAGAATTGAATATCATGTCATTTTATCATCCAACCATTCAGCACCATGAAATAATTCCCCAACTCATCAGAGTAAGCTTCAGATTTAAGTATTCTAAACAATTTCAGGAAAAAAAAACGCTAAGTTTGTTAGCTTATATTAATTCCTCTTTTCCTTTTATTTACAACTTTGTCTGTGCAGGCCTTAGTAACACTGCACCAGTAATAAATTATTTCCTCAGTGAAATACGAACATCTTTTTTCCCTTTTAACCAATTATTAACTCATAAGGGGACTCCCTTCTCTTATGCTTTTTCAAAGCATTTGCTAACCTTGCTGACAGCTTGTTGGGAATCCACATACTCTTATTGACAACATCTTTCTGTTTCACAGGATCTCTGACTCCTTCACGGAATTACAGTAGTTGTTTTTTTTAAAAAAAGAAACCTGTACTAACTCCATCCTCCCTCTCCTCCCATTTTATTTCTTCCTGATACCCAGGAATCACAATCAATAACTCCTGGAGGCCTTTTCTGACAAAAACAGCTGATTTCAGCAGGAAGTTATGTATTAGCTAGTTGTTCTGCAGCTTCATATTTGACTTCTTATAAATTTGATTTGATTGTTGTACGATATATTGATTTGTACTAAGAGCTCCACTACTGACAAACTAAATTTGAGATAGTTCCTCAGAACTCTATCCTGCTTAGAGAAGTTTTAAAAAATTAAATGTTGAAACCAGACAAATAATATTGGAAATAACTATGTTTGTTTTTCTTGTTTGAGCTAAGCATTCATCAGCCTTATCAGCTACCTTTTAATAGCAGTCTTTACCACTGTAACAAGTTCCTCAAATTCAGTTTGGGGTGATCTTACTGTGATTTTACATGTAAATTGCAAGCATTTATACTTTTTTCTATTCTCCTCACTTGCACAGGACTTACTCTTGCTACAAGCCGTTTCACTACTTTTATTAGTCTCCTTTACTAGTTTAAAATAGGTTTTTTGTGTTGCTAGGTGGCAGGATGTCAGCGGTGATTTAACATAGCCTTTAGAGAGCTTTAATTTTTCAGCTTCTACATATATTATTTAATTTTTCTCATTTCTGTAGGCCTCTTCATAATGTATTTTTGGCTGTGGTGAGGGCTTCCAACAGATATGTTGTGGTTTAACCCCAGCTGGCAGCTAAACACCATGCTCACTGCCCCCACTGTGCCTGGTGGGATGGGGAGAAGAATCAGACAAAGACAAAACCCATGGTTTGGGAGAAGAACAGTTTAACAATTGAAATAAAGTTAAACATAATAACATTAATAGTAACAATAACAACAACAATGCAAGTAACTAGGCCAGGTTGGACGGGGCTTGGAGCAACCCGGTCTAGCGGAAGGTGTCCCTGCCCATGGCAGGGAGGTTGGAACTGTATGAGCTTTAAGGTCCCTTCCAACCCAACTTCTAGGATTTTTTTAAGCTAACAGATCAGCCTTAGTATTGCATGACATAGATGAATCTTTGTTTTTACAAAGGACATTCAAAGACAGTTCTGTAGCCTCAAGATTCAGGCACTTCAACGTTTATAAAAGACAGCTTCCTGGTTTCACAGTTTGTGGGTGACATGACTTGTCTGGCATATGGAAGTACATCTTGGACCAAAACTTCCCCAAAGAAAACTAGTTCTGCAAAGAAGTTAAAGATCATGGCCAGCACTGCACCAGGCAGACCACCGCTATGAACCCAATCCTCTTCTTTGTCTATACTTGAAAACCTAAAGTGGGGAAATACTTTCTCAAGTGGTCTTGGTGCATTGGTGCACCCCTTGTGGGAGCTCCTGTTTGCCCTCCAACTGCTCCATGGAGCTCCTGGCAGAGCTCCTTCTGCCCCGACCAGGAGACACTGGCAAAGCCTGGGTGGGAAAACTTGAGTAGTTTGAGCAAGTTATCAAAACATGCCCTAAACAAGACTTAGGTAATGGAAATGGGAACTGTGAAACGTTACAGAACGCTAAAGCAAATAAATTTTTCCTCTTTTAGCCCAAATGGGTTTTCCTCAACTGAATATGAAGGACTGGCTGACAACAACAGTAATGCAACAGCTTCTCAAAGATGATTAAGAATCGTGGATGGCAGTGATGGAAAACCTGCACAGTGCCCTCACTCTAATCTCCCCCCCACTCTCCAGCATAGAATGTAAAAGTACTTAAACATGATAATAGCACTACACGTATTTACAAACACTGTCGCATCTGTTCTCTGGGGAATGTTTTATCACTTCCAAGAGTTCACCAGGTATTTTCACCAGAGCAGCACCTTATATTACACACATGCTACAAGTTACTGAAAAAGTGTCTTTTAAAAAAAGACTTGGAGTAATTTACTGAAACTCCATGTGAGTTTACTCTTCCTGTAAATGCACGTTTGTAGTCTACATCAAGCAATACATCAAAACATTCACACTTTTTGCAAAGCTTATGGTTCCTTTATCAAAACCACATTTTGGAAGTGCTGGTATCTGGTAAGGCAAGGAAGGCTCAAAAATCAAGCATGTGAGAAGTGAGGTCAAAACACGTCGCCATGTGCACACGGATGCTGCATGTGAAGGCAGTGTCTTGAGATAATGTCCTGCACAGAGCCTTGGCACAGCTTGCCTTTACACAAGTGCCCCAACTGCAGAGTATGTTTTTTAAAGATCCAAACAATGTCTTTGGAAAAATATAATTTATACTTACTGGGAGAGTTACTTTCTTCAAGTGGCATTCCTTTTGCAGTAGTTCATAAACATACTTAGTGATAATCTGGAAAAAAGGAAAAAAAAAAGAAATGTAAATAGATGTTAATATTAAACCACTTACTGTAATGACATATCCAGGCAGACAAATTAAAGGCGACTTAATTAAACTTCTATGCCCTTGTATATGTTTTGCCACGTATCTAAATCCTTTACTGTACAACTAATTATAGAACTTGAAGCTTTACACAAAAAAAGTCCCCTCTGTCCCTTGGAAAAGGCTGCTTGCCAGTACATAGAAATCGTAACTGTACCTGCGAATCCTTCATGTGCTGCTGTGTGAATAATTATGTGCCTCAAAACTAAGGATTATAACCAGTTAATATATACTCAGAGGCATAAGAAAGGCCCTCTTTTGCAAAGAAATACTTTAAAAGCATTTTTTTTCCATATGCAGGACTCCTGAAACCCTCTCCCCTGCAGGTTTGCTGCATAAACTACATGGAAAGCAGATCTGTAGTCACCCTCAGCACAAGTTGCCTTGCCATTTCCATTCACTGAACAGGGGAGGGATGGGTCAAAGGTTTCTAAACAGAAGAAAAACCCTGACTGGTTCCCCAGTACGGGGGAGTTTAAATCTCTTGCTTCCACGCAGAAATAAAATTGAAATTTTAGACCTGAAACAAAAGGAATTATTAAAAAAAAAATAAAAAACAAACAAACAAACAAAACCAACCTAGTTGCCCTGAAAGACTTGTTACATGTCAGATATAACAAAGTTGTTCACACTTCAATGACTTGCCTAATATATGGGGATTTTTTTTCACCATTATATATTCTAAGGAAAATGGAGATGCAGATATCAAAACTTTCTAACTATTATTAATTCAGCAATTAAGCAGAGGAGCAAACTAATGCTCTTTGTCCATACAGGGCTGTAAAAACAGTCTGCAAGTAACTGCCTGGATTTCACTGGCTACAGGAGTTAAAATGAAAGTAAAAAAAAAAAAAACAAAAGTCAAATTAAAGAGGAAAAAACAAAGTGCTCATTAAGAACCTCAAATGGTGCTTGCCTTCCCTTTAAAGTATGGGGAGCTATGTTTAAATTCCAGACAGAACAAGATCTAAGTCTGAAAATATTAATCCAAGAATACCTGCGTACAAACCCAGCTGGTGTCTGTACCCCTCAAGGCCACAATTACAGACCTCTGAACCCACAACATATTAAGCCACAACAGAAATGTTGCTGTAACAAAGCTCTCAAGTGATGGTGTCTTAGAAAGACACAACGAACAGAGCAAGTAGGACCCAGGGTATCGTAAATTTCAATTTTAATTTCCCAAATGCATGATTACGAGCTAAAGTTTCAATGAAGTCCAAAAGTTTTCATTATGTACGTGTGAGCAAACACAATATGCAAACATTTGGAACACATCTGAACAAATTAGAGGTAATGATGAAAGCTAATTAAAAATGTTGCCACGCGCCCCACCCTTACTTTCATAAAACCCCCAAATCTTTACTAGGATTATGTGAATTCTTTGCTATCCTGCTCAAATATGTTTATTGATAGGATTATGTTCAAAAAATTTTATGGTTTTAAAGAAAGTCTGTCTTACAGAACATTGCTATCTATGCGGAAACTGCATTTGGAAAACGAATTTAGCTGTGAGCAATGAGTCGATTTAAGGCATGTTTATCCCCAAAGCAGTATGTTAGGAACATGCATACAGTGTAATTTTACCTTCAGGGCCAAACTTTTTATGGTTCACTGAAATCAACTTCAGTGTAATGCCAACAAGTAAAGCAGTTAAGTTCCTGCGGTCTCAGATGCTGAAGTTGTACAGACATTAAAATGAGTATAATGATAATATGGCCTCAAATGTAGAAATTTAATTCTTCACTTTAATTCCAGGCATCTACTAACCATCAAAACCAGTAAAATAACACTTGGAGGAGGAAAAAGTTGCTATGAAGAATATGTATTTTCGACACTACTTGCAAAAAATCCACTTTTTTTTGCAGCTCTGTATCTATTTCTTTTACACTCTCTCATTACTGTGATGTCTTCAGGGTAAAAAGAAATCTTTACTCATTTTTTCCATACCCTGTCTCAATGGGGATGTGATCCTAACTTACTTTTTATGCACTACTCTAATATAATAAGTAGTGGTATGAGCCTTAAAAATGGGACTGACAACCCAGTAAACCACGCTGGTATGGCAAAGACTTAACCTAACAAATGCTTTTAGTAAGTGCAAACATGAAGAATGATCTAAGAGGTTGGAGGCAGTGTGAGATGATGATCCTCAGGCAGCTCAGCACCTGTATGGTCCCCACAGGACAGAAAGACTTGAGGAAAAAATGCCATAGACAGCCATAGTATACATACATAAGACCACAAGAGGGTTGTTTGTTTTTTTTGGCAGCAAAAGATCAGGTTCAGGAATCTCTTAGCAACAGTGGGTATGCTGTCAGCTTTAAAGGAAGGAAAGTGACACACAACATTTCCTGAAGTAGCAGCAAAGCCCAAAACTTCCCAGATTTGAAAACATCATCATAGTCCAGGTTTCCTGCACTTGGCATGGATGTGCCTGGAGAATGTAGCAAAATCTTGTCCTATCTAGGAATATGGCTGCAAGTACTGAAAATGCCACAAATCTAACATTGGGATTCTATATTTCTAATTAATTCTTGTGAATTTATGGCTGATCTGTAAATTTTGCAAAATTAACTTTTAAAAAGCTCTTTAAAATACCTTTTCTATAGGCATTAAAAAGACAAGGAAAACTGGATTATATTATTCGTATACCACTAGTTAGACTTACGATTACAAATTTATACAACTTAAATAGCCACAACTTCTTTAAATAGTAGTACCGGCTCATGTATTCTGATACTTTACGATCTGAAAACTGTTGTAGGCTGTTGAGGAGTGTTGAGAAGTGTGACTTCTTGAATAAGAAGATAAGTATGGTTACACTCCATGAACTCTCCTGGACTAATCACTGGTCATATGGTTGCTCATGACGGCAGGCATTTAGCAACAGAGGCTACTCAATCCAGTCCAGTGTTAACAACTTGTTTGTAACCACCAAGCAACAAATTGCCCAGTACAAGCCATTCTCGAGGCAAACCATAACACTTGCTAGAGAACCCCGCTCATGTTACTTGTACAAACCTGGGATATTTAGGCCATTGTGATACAACTCTGAGAATTGGAGGAAAAAACCCAAACACAAACCCTCCAAAATTCCATACCTCTGATCGCCTATTTTAACAGTGAGGGATGAATCCTTTCCAACCACAAAAAGGTACTTAGCTAACACTTCTACCCCCAAAAGAGATTGTTATCAAACTGTGGGAGAGGAGAAACTTTATTCCCAGCACAAAGTGGTCCTCTTATATATGTACACTATGGCAGAGTAGAACAGAAACTCCAGGTGGAAATAAGAGTTCTGGTTCACATGTATGGATGTAAGGATAAATTTCTTTGCTATGAGGGTGGTGAGATAGTGGAACAAGTTGCCCAGGGTAGATGTGAATATCTCAGCATTGGAAGTGTCCAAGGCCAGGCTGGACAGGGCTTGGAGTAACCTGGTCTAGTGGAAGGTGTCCCTGCCCATGGCAGTGGGGTGGGAAGTAGATGAGCTTTAAAGTCCCTTCCAACCCAAACCATTCTATGACTCTATACACGTAACTGTAGCACACATTAACTCATGAGGTCTTGGCTTTATACGACTTGGCTTTATACGACTTAAAAGACTTGCGTTCTTTTAAGATTATATTGTTCATATAGAGGACTTTCTTCAGGACAGCTTTCAATTACTCAAAAGCATTGAAAAATTCTGTTCGCAGTGTAATTTCTGAAACCTCTGCATTACATCACTGCTGAAGCTGTCCAATCAAAAGATAAATACATGCATACCACTAGGTGAAAAGAGAAATTAAAGACTAAGTGCCATTGTGACGAACATGCTTTAAAGTTGCTAAGACCCTGGAGGTACTGAATCTTAAACATGATTATAAGTGAAGATAAATGCCAAAAAGACTCTTTAATGCAGTAAGTATTGGATTTCTTTAAACAGTAAAAGTCTGGAAAAGCGGAAAACAAAAAGCATGCCCGTGGAGCAAGAAGGCAACTAAAATTTAAAAAATAACTTAGTTTAAAATAATATACCCCACATTTTAAGTCTGTGTGAAGCTAAAAAAAAGCCTTAAAATCAAAAATATCAAGAACCAGTCTGGCATACACAAAGAAAAGCAGAACTGCAGCTGATCCACTGGTGAACATTTTCATAACCAAGACATACAGGTATACAGACACAGAACACAACTTGATTACTTGTTCCATAACACCTACATCCCAATCCAAAGGAGCTGCTTCAGTACATACTGCATCGAAAACCATGCTGGGTCACAATGAAGTGCACTGAGGCTTGTTCATCAAGATCCCTCCCTGCTGTGCTTTACAACCAAGTCGTCTGAATTCTCTTTTTTTTCCCTTAAGTGTGCTCCCTCTTTCAAAACCAACTACAGGTAACTCTGCCCACCACCAGACTATGTATATGAACAGAACAGTAAACCCACATAGAGAGGAAAAAAAGATAAAGTGACCTACTCTAACTTGCAAAATGTTTTCTCCACAGTGAATTCACTAGTAAAACCTATTAAAGAAATGGAATAGGATCATGTGATTTCTGGCCTTTCGCTTCTGAACCAGCAGCTATCAGTAGTCACTGGAAATCATTACCATACATTGAATGTTCATGGATTCAGGACAGATGTGAGGAATCCTTCAGTTACCACAGACCACAAAGTCTCTTTAAAGAAAATCCAATGTTCCGTGTTTCTCTCTTCTCCCATACATCCACCCCTCCTGACCAAAACACCAACTACCCCTTCAAATGGCTGGTGTATGGTTAACACATGATGAAGAATGTGATACAACAATGGATAAAGCACATGTGAGCAGCTGACATTACAGCTGCTCGGGTAACAGAGGATGGATTACAAGACCTTAGAGAAAGGATAAAGGGGTGCAAACTGTTAACCCATGCTGTCCACACCTTTGCCTGCTCATACGCACGTTTAGCAGATTTCTGAGAAAATAGGAAACAGAGCAAATTACTGATTAAATATATTCTTCTGGTGGACCAGATCTACCGGATGGATCTGAGTCTTCCTACATCATGTTCCTCATTCACAGCTATTCAAAACACAGACAGAACCCCGTCACCACCATTACTACTATTCCTACTTTTCACTACTCCAAGGAGTAAATAAAATGGAGGCAAAACTACTCTCTCAAGGTTAAGAAAGGCTACTTCCCATCAAGAGTGAGATGCATTAGCAACAATACACTTACTCAGTGTATAGGAAGTTTCTGCCTCTGAAGATGTCAACTTGTGAAACAACACTCCAAACACCTTATCAGATCACTTGTTTCATTAATTTTTAAAGACAGTTCTCGAAGTACATGAAGTGCAGACAGTTAAGAAATCTAACGGCAGTAATGTTCATTCTAGGTTTTATTAGTGGCTGTATTTTTTAGAATAATATAAATATTACATTTAAAATTAAGGAGATTGGACCTAATAAGACAGAGTTGTGATGGCACTTCCCTGCTGCATGACTACCTGGTTTTCCATAAATCGTATCATAAAAAGGATTAATAAATTATAGTGTCATTAGTAGCTTATTATTCCTCTATTAACCTAAGTTAACTATACTTTAACCTCAGTTTAATCTCCTACATAAATATGTACTACAGAAAAAAGGGGAAAATTGCCATTAAAAAAATATTAGTGAAAAAGACTTGCTCAGAAACCACTGAAGTCTGACCATCTCTGCTTTATACAGTAACTCGCTCAGATACAATTTCCTATGCTTTGAGTTAAAGAAAACCACAAGGTTTTGTATTTTTCTTTTGAGAATGCAGAAAAAGTTAAGCCTTAGGTTCACCTGCCAATTCTCATCCTGTGACAGAACTGCACTTAAAATATGCAACAGTTGAACACTACCTGCTCACCTAACAAATCCACATGTAGGTTAAAATCAACCTCATTTGACTTTGTGTTTTTTCCCAAGTAGCAAGTTCAACTTGACTTTGCAAAGTTCAGCACGAGATACACTGTCACCTCTAAAATGCTTTCAACCATCAACTCAGGCCTGAGATAACGTTATGATCTCTTGAATCTAACTTTCCCAAAAAATGGATCTTTTGTGCGCACAGAAAGGATACTATTTCCAAATAACTTAAATTCAGACTAAGAGATTAGGGCCTTCAGCACTACCAGTATGTCCTAAAAACTACAAAGCAGGTTACACAGGTTGTAGGTTTTAAAAATAAAAAAGTATAAACCACTAGAAGCAATACCATTACAAGTAATGGATTTTCTTGTTTTGTAAGATTTGTCTCCTCATTGGTAATAAGCACTTTAATGAAAAAAAAAAAATCAGGAGAAAACTAGCATGAGAAGGAAACTATCTTTTCAGCATACAGCAGTCTCCCCAGTCTTTGCAGTGTAACAGCAGTAACATTCAGTAAGACAAATGCAAAATGAATTCCAACTGAGTGCCCTGCAGCAAATTTCAAGTGGTGGGACTGACCCAAGGCATGCTGTTCTGGCTGTCATACCCTTGGCTGAATCAGCTTTATGTTGTCACTCAAGTGACAAACCCGCCAATAAGTAACTACAAGAGATGGAAAACAACTGTCTGACATACGGCTCTTGCCTATGAACTGGAACAAACAAAAAAAATCCTAAAAGCTGAATGGCCTTTCTAAAGGCACTGTTCACTGCAAGTTAAAAAAAAAAAAAAAAAAAAAAAAATCCTCACTTGTATTATATAGTGTGGGAGAACAATTCATTAAAACGGAACTGATATTACCTCTAAGGAATTTCTTGTGTTTTGTACTAAAAGCAATTCAATCTAATCTTAACACATGGGTGTTATATTCTGGGTTCTGAGTTGCTGATCAAAACTAGGATTTCAAGATCTTTCGTGAGAATTAAACGAAAAATGACAGGGATCTGTCTTGAATGCAGTATATACTGTTGATGTGATTTGACCCAATGTTTTGTTACATGGTCTTTGCTGACACCTGTTGATTTATATTTTGTTTTTCTTTCTTCTTTTTTCCCTTGTTAAGAAAAGCATGCCTGATTTTAGAAACTTCTTAAAAATTACTGGGCTTTAGAAATGGCTTAATTATATATAGCACATCTTATGAAAATTCTCAATTCCTTTTAAATATACATACATAACTTTATACATGTATTCGTGCTAAGCAGAGGCTTCAATCAAGCACCCTGCCCTACAAGCAAATAAACAGAAAGCATGACCTCCTTCCCCAAACTGAGATAGAAACAAAAGGATGAAAAGGTTGCAAAAAACCCACTAAAACCCCCAAAAAACAAACAAAAAAAACCCACAAAGAAGGAAAGTAAAAAACGCCCAAAAGAATAACAAGGGGAACAAATAAAAATGAGGCTTATAAACACGTTTTAATATTCCAATTCAGGAATTAAAATTTAGGATTACTATCTCTAAATTTCATATTAGAGATGGGTTACAAAAGGATACCTAGAAGAAAGAGCAGTAGCAGTTTTCATTATTCCACCTATTAATGCAAAACTGTAGTTTAGGTTGAGAGGTGGTGGTACACAGTTTTGAAAGGTTAAAAATCCATGCCAAACCCAAATGACGTATCAGATTGACATAAAGCATACCAGCTTTTGTAATCACAGACAAAAAAAGTCAGTGATGTGTCAAGCATCTCATTTTGCCACCTTTGATTCCTCAGCAGAAATGACCAGATAAATATTCACAGATGGACTGAAGGCTTAATTTTATGTAAATCCAGAGCAGAACTCAAATTAACACCTTCTTTACATAGCAAGATGTCTTAACCATTTTGTCACCATGCTCCAGAACAGTGGAGTCAGAATAAACTGGATTTACATTAATTTAGCTGAAAAGGGCCATGGCGCCAACCATCAGCTGTATTTGTTTTTTTCTTTTCTTGGCACAAATAGTAGTTGATACTCTCAAGAATACAAATCACAAAAAATGTTTATAATTTCACTATTAAATAACACCTGCACCTCTTTTTACTAGGTTATGCAAACCAAACAGATTGCACCATGGTCATTAACCCACCACATACTAAGCAGCAAACCTAGGACCCTTACTTGCTTTGAGTAACTAACAAATGCCAGCAGTTAACTTCTAAGAGAAATGGCTACCTTTCTCTCTGCTTTTCTAGTCTATGGTTATGATATCTAGCACTCTGAAAGAAACTTTCCTTTAAGGAGAAAAAAACCTGCCGTAAAGGCACTGCCTCTTCTGAGGGTATCAAGTTGAAACTTAAGAGAACACCTTGGACACTTAAGAGAACACTGACAAACCTTTTTCTATTCTTTTTCCTCACTGTTTCTCAAGAATTTTCTTTTTCTATTTCACGTGACTGAGCCCACTTAAACTAGCTTTGTGCTTCACTGGCAGGCAAACTCAAAGAGGGTGCAAGCTACAAAAACCCCAGGTACAGCAAATGCTAGAACTTTCCACCAAGAGGTAAGGGAGATTGCTTCATATGTGACAAGTAAAAACTTGACACTTTCGCTCCTGTATAAAATCTGGGAAACCATTTAATTTAACAATGAAATAAATTACTATACCTTCATTAAGTCAAATTTGGAAAGGTTAATTAATGCATTTTTCCCCGCTTTATTTTTAAAACAATCCTACAAGGAGGAAAGTGTTGGTAACTGATGATTATGAAATAAACTTCATAGCCCATGCTACTTCACTTATATGAGAACAGTATGTAAGAATATTGTTAGTTCCTCATGAATATTTATGTTGACGAACTCCAAAAAGCATAGCAGATCCTTTCTTCCTATGAAATTATGACTGAAAAACTAACATAGCTAATCAAGCAGCATCTACATGTCCAAAGACAGCACATCAGTGTAGCACTTCTCATCAGGCTGTGTGGGCTCAAGGGTCAGTAGAAAAGGAAAACCAGCCAATAATGCAGGTATGTATACCACGGAACATTGTGTCTTAATGACTTTTACCTATAGACTTCATTTGAGAAGGAATCATGTCTTTCTTAGTCCAACCACCAAGATACAGTCCAATTACACATGAAATTGCTTAACATGACAGTGATGAAGTTGGATCACAACAAATCATGATTTTATGCAAATTTCAAATATTACTTTCTACTAAACACATTGTGATAGAAAAGCTTTTCTTTTTTTTTTTAATCAAAAGGGACATTTTGCAAGCTCTAATGGAAGTTTTGCATTAAAACAGTAAAACACTTAGCATGTCCAACTAATTAAGCAGTTATTTCTAAAAAGCCTGTAAAGCTATGAAAAAGCCTGAAACAGAAAACACTGCATAAAAGCCTGTTCAGATGCCCATTTGTAAATGCTATAAGCCAGGACTAGTTCAAGCTCATGTTGGTGTTCGTCAATTTCCCAACAGAAATTTGCATGATGGGATCCTTTGTTATTTTGGAAGGGAGGGGCATGTGGAAGAAGAGCCATGTTTGATTAGACAAGTGGTTTAATACAGCATTTATCTGTAACAAATACATCAAGTAAGAAGTAGTAACAATTCCTACTCAAAAATGATATCAAAATGTTGTCTGAAGAGGAAACTTCTTCATAAGATCCAGTTTCTGTGATTTTTACAGAATCTAACAGAAAAATTGAGTAGGCAATTTTAACATCTAGATATAAATAAAGAAAACAGACATCAATGACAGTGAACAGCATGCTTGCATGCAATTTATACCACAGCTGCTAGCCTGCAGAACTCCTGTGTGGAGTTCTGTTTTCGGTCAGAGTATTACAAAAGAGAAAGACACATGAAAGACATTTTAAATTCATCATTTATCAGATAAAATAAATTTAACATGAATAACAGTCAAGAGAATAAAACGAAAAGGTGAGATTAAGAATCAGATTTTTGCCTGAAAGCAACCTGCTCTATGACAACAGAATTTGGTACAATTATCTCTATGACATGAGAACAGAGAAGCTGCAACTAAGGATGACCTGCCCTCCGTTACATACAAGACTGTATTTATTGCTCTATACAACACATACTGCTGTGATTACATTGACCTAGCAGCTTCACCTCCACTGCTACTGTCAGGCAGTAATCTGGGCACACAGGTCAGGGGTGCTGCCTGCCCCTTTGTTCTGGCCAAGGCCTAATTCAGACAGAAGAGACAGGATCAATGGCTCGATGTCCACATGGAGATCAGTGACGAGTGGTGCCCCTCAGGGGTCAGTACTGGAACCAGAGCTGTTCAGCATCTTTCTTGGTAACATGGACAGTGGGATCGAGCACACTCAGCAACTCTGCCAACAACACCAACGTGTGGGGTACAGTTGACACACTGGAAGGAAGGGATGGGACTGAAAGGGACATGGACAGGCTGGAGAGGCAGAACTGTGTGGACCTTGTGGAGCTAAACAAGAGCAAGGACAAGGTCCTGCCCCCTGGGTTGGGGCAATCCCATGCACAAACACAGGCGGGGAGAGACTGGACTGGGAGCAAACCTGAGAAGGACTTGGGGTGTTTGCTGAGAAGAAGCTCCCCATGACCTGGGTTCAGCATGCGCTTGAGCACAAAACCCACCATGTGCTGGGCTGCATCCGCAGAGCGTGAGCAGCAGGTCGAGGACACCTGCGTCCTGTGTCCAGCTCTGGGGCAACAACACAAGAGGAACATGGAGCTGTTGGAGCGAGTCTGGAGTGGGCCATGGAAATGCTGCGAGGGCTGGAACAGCTCTGCTCTGGAGACAGGCTGAGTGAGCTGGGATGGTCCAGCCTGCAGAAGAGAAGGATCCAGGAAACCTTACAGCAGCTGCCACTGCCTAAAGGGGCTACAGGAAACCTGGAGAGGGGCTTTGGACAAGGGTCTGTAGGGACAGGACAAGGGAGAATGGCTTTAACCTGACAGAGGGGAGACTGAGATGAGCTTAGGCAGAAGTTCTTCCCTGTGAGGGTGCTGAGGCCCTGGCAGAGGTTGCTCAGACAAGCTGTGGCTGCCCCATCCCTGGCAGTGCTCAAGGCCAGGTTGGATAGGGCTTGGAGCAACCTGGTCTAGTGGAAGGTGTCCCTGCCTCTGGCAGGGGGTTGGAACTGGATGAGCTTTAAGGTCCTTCCAATCCAAACCATTCCATGTCAACAAACAGGCTGACAAGAGGCAAATTGTCTTGTTACTATCTACAGTTTGCCTATAATCGACATATAACCAAGACTAAGTCATAAGCCTTTGATGACCTTTTGGCCAGTGCTCACAAGGTGGCTCTGATCTGGCTGAGCTCCTGGGCACACACACACACACAGCAGCAGGTCCTGAAGCACTGATCACCCAGGCCTGGGAAGCTGCTCTTGCAGACTCCTACTCCATCCAGAAGGAAAGTCTGCAGAAGGCAAGCAGCTACTGCAGAGGCAGCATCAGAAGCAACCCACAGTTTAGTGTGAGGCATCCCTGCCCATGGCAGGGGGGTTGCAACTTGATGATCTTAAGGTCCTTTCCAACCCTAACCGATGATTCTATGAAGCAAGGCACAGGCAGACAACCGCCTACAGCTTGCCATGGGAGTCCCATTCTTAATTGATGGCAGATACCAAGCCTTTTCTTAAGTTAATGAAATAGAAGCTTTGGGTTTATTAAACAGCAAATGCTTCCACTGATACTGGAAACAATTACTGCTGCTTCTTTTGATAGTCAGCCAAATAAACTGGTTTTGGCTGGGTTGAGAGGAAATGAATATTGTGGCTTCTCCTACTACTTGCGCTGCTGGCTAATGTGCCTTATTTTCCCAACACAATATTCCTAAAATTACTAGTTGTAATGAAGGATCAAGAACATATGCATTCCTGAATATTGGAAATCAGCTCAAAATGATGTTACTACAATCTAAGTTAGGACACTTCCTCTTACCTAATGTAGTCTGTCAAAAAAAAAAAAAATCATCTTTATGAAAGTACTAAAAATGTGCATCAATCTTCACTTCCCAGTTGTATTCACTTTAAGAGTTACTTAATTTCTGTTCACTTTACTCACTTTACCCATATCCCTACAGATACAGGCTATTTTTATGTAAAAGATTATTAGTAGGTCATTTAATACTCCAGCCAAATGAATTCTGCTTTCTAATGTATCTGACAATATACTTAATTGATTTCTTGTGGAGGTGGAAAGGTGAGCCTGAGAAACTTGCAAACACAAGACAATAGTGAGCTTTTTGCCAAAGATTCCAACCTTCTAAGAGGCAGTGGAAGAAAAAATACTTCTAAATTCTCAGGCAGACTGTGAATTGAAATCAGATTTTTCTTACAAAAAGATCAAAAAGCACCATTTTACAGAATTACTTTGGAATTATCCAACCATACTGTATTTGTATGAAGAAAAAAATTGTTCCAGAAGGAAATATTAACATTTTATTTCTGTTCAGGTTTAGCTTTCTGATGTAGAACTGACCAAACTTGAAGCCATATATTGTAACTCAGTATGTACCTTGATCTGCAATTCTAAGACAATAACCAGTACCACCAGTAAACATTTCCAAGACATCAATACCACTTTATGCTGGATTCAGCTAAGATAATTTCTTCACAGCAGCTTGTATGGACCATGTTTTAGATCTGTGAAGAAAACAGTGGTGCTAACATGTTTTAGCTGGGATGTTTTAGTTACTGCTTCGCAGTACTCACACACAGTCAAGGCTGTTTCTGCTTCTCGCCATGTCCCACCACCAAGCAGGCTGGGACACATCAGGAGTTGGGAGAGGATACAGCCAGGACTGCTGACCTCACCTGACCAAAAGGACAGCCCATGACTATACAGTATCATGCTCAGCATATAAAAAGCTAAGCGAAGGAGGGGAAGAGGGTATGTTCAGAGTTATCCTCCAATACAGTGTTTGCCTTCCCAAGTCAACGTAGTGTGTGATGGAGCCTTGCTTTCTTGGTGGTTAAACACCTCCTCGCAGGTATAAGGACTTCAAACTAATTGTCTTAAAGTCTAGAATGCATAATTAAATGGGATGAGTGTGCCTCCCCTCTGAAGATGAACCAAGTAGGTTTCTTCACTCCTCACAAAGATCTCTCTCATAAGAGACAAAAGACATCACCACTTCCATTAATGGGTTTAGTCGCAAGGTGAATTCCTGTAGCCCTTTGCTGGGTCAGTGTTATGCCCGCATGGATATCTAGAATAAAAAAATATTTCCCTCAGCCATTACTACATCAGTGCACGCCAGCATGGGCTTCACAAGTACAAATGTGTGTGGATCACAACACATATGGTCAATCTTGCCCATACATTTGATAGAGAGACTTGCTTCAGTCCCTCTGCACCTTGATTCAAGTAGCACATGTGATATTTACTGTATTTATACTTTAGTAATGCATGTGGTAGTTATCAGTCATTCAGCTGGCAGAAACCCCCAAAAGGTGCATTGACTATGCTGACTGCTGTAATTCTCCACTCATGACCAAATGTAATGACAAACCACTGTGGCACTAGAAAAGTATTCATGACTTCTGCTGTATCTTGGCCACTTATTTCAATGATATTCTGCCATTTGCAACTTTTACACATGTTGACTTTGAGGGTGGTTGCTTTCACAGAAATAACAACTTTTGTACCCATATGTATAGGAATTTTGCACCTCTTGCATCTCTTTGAGAGTTGGGTATGCCGGATACATTATTTGCCACTGAACAGTTTGACTTCTGTCACAAGCAGAAAGGGCATCCTTCTGCAAAAAAATACCGAATCCCTCCCTCCATGAAAGATCTATGAAGTTTTAAGCTGAAGAAAAACCACAAAGAACTGATCAACTATCAACATTGTGTCCTGACATCTCTGACACTTCATTCTACCTCAACAAAAGCAATTGCTATCCTCGACCTTCATTGTTTCTCTTTTGCTGACAGCTATTTTAGCATTATTCCCCACTTCCACTGCTACCTGCAGTTTCATACAGGTTTTTCACTACTACACAAAACAACATTTGTTTTAAAACTTAGAAGTTAAAAGCCTCGGTAAGTCAGCAGTAACAGAAATGTTCACTGCAAAAATCCATGTGCATTTCCACTGTATCAAGTAAAGCAGGATTAAAAATTTGTTTCAGCAAAAGTAATGAAAAAAGGCAAACACGTTTTTTGAAAGATCTGAGATCAACTGTAACCATCAATCTTGGTACATTCGATGGCACAGAGGAAACTGAGTATCAAACCCCTAATGATCAGGCAGTAAAAATGATTAGTACTAAGTAATTTCATTTAAAGATTTCTTCTGGTTGCCTGTCCTGATTTTTTTTTTTCCTTTGCTTGAACCTTCTGCGTTCCTACAATCTTCATAAACTCTGAGTAATTTCCTTCTTTCATTCACATCATTACCTTCAGATGGCACAACCAACTACAGTAACACTACCTTTGTTCCTGTTGTATCAATATTATATGAAAATATTGCTCCATTTTTCATTTAAGTTTATATTTTTTGCTTTTTTTTTTCCTAACCAACGTCGTGGAATTGAAAGTACATAAAAAAATTCAGTCAGCTGATCGGAGCTAGCCTAGCTAGAGCCACAGCCGGCACGCTTCAGCGACCGTGAGGGTCAACAGAGATTAGGAAAATCAGAGGGGATAGCGCGGTCAGCCTCACCTCCATCCCTGGGAAAGTGATGGAACACCTTATCCTTAGTGCCATCTTAAGGCATATCAAGGATAAGAGGGTTATGAGGGGCAGTCAACGTGGCTTCACCAATCTCTTAGCCTTTTATGAGGAAATAACACGGTGGATGGATGATGGCAGAGTGGTGGATGTGGTCTACCTTGACTTCAGCAAAGCATTTGACACAGTCTCCCACAGCATCCTCACAGCTAAATTGAGGAAGTGCGGTCTGGATGATCAGGTAGTGAGGTGGACTGTGAACTGGCTGAAGGAGAGAAGCCAGAGAGTTGTAGTCTATGGGGCGGAGCCTAGTTGGAGGCCTGTAACTAGTGGAGTGCCTCAAGGGTCAGTACTGGGACCAGTATTATTTAATATATTCATCAACGATTTAGATGAGGGAATTGAGTGTACTATCAGCAAGTTTGCTGATGACACTAAGCTGGGAGGAGTGGCTGACACGCCAGAAGGCTGTGCTGCCATCCAGCGAGACCTGGACAGGCTGGAGACTTGGGCAGGGAGTAACTTGATGAAATATAACAAGGGAAAGTGTAGAGTCCTGCATCTGGGCAGGAACAACCCCAGGTTCCAGTATAGGTTGGGGAACGACCTGTTAGAGAGCAGTGTAGGGGAGAGGGACCTGGGGTCCTAGTGGATGACAGGATGACCATGAGCCAACACTGTGCCCTTGTGGCTAAGAAGGCCAATGGCATCCTGGGGTGTATTAGAAGGGGGGTGGTTAGTAGGTCGAGAGAGGTCCTCCTTCCCCTCTACTCTGCCCTGGTGAGACCACATCTGGAATATTGTGTCCAGTTCTAGGCCCCTCAGTTCAAGAAGGACAGGGACCTGCTGGAGAGAGTCCAGCGCAGGGCAATGAAGATGATTAAGGGAGTGGAACATCTCCCTTATGAGGAAAGACTGAAGGAGCTGGGTCTCTATAGTTTGGAGAAGAGGAGACTGAGGGGTGACCTTATTAGTGTATATAAATATATAAAGGGGGAGTGTCACGAGGATGGAGCTCAGTGGCAAACAATGATAGGACAAGGGGTAATGGGTACAAACTGGAACACAAGAGGTTCCACTTAAACTTGAGAAGAAACTTGTTCTCACTGAGGGTGATGGAACACTGGAACAGGCTGCCCAGGGAGGTTGTGGAGTCTCCTTCCCTGGAGACATTCAAAACTCGCCTGGACACATTCCTGTGTAACATTATCTAGGTGTTCCTGCTCCGGTAGGGGGATTGGACTAGATGATCTTTCGAGGTCCCTTCCAATCTCTAGCATACTGTGAAAATACAGAAAAAGGTTTCTCACTTAGAATTACAGCTTACAGCGGACAAACTCCCCTTTTTCTTACATTCAATACTTCTTTTTCCCCCTCTTACCTAAACATCAGCTTTAAGGACTACTGAACCAAAATTCTTATGAGCATGTGATGAAGGCACATGTCTAATGCATGAATATCAGTCACATCTAAAACCAAGTTTAGGTCGCAGAACTTAACAAAACCACCTCCAAATACATTTTACACATTTATTTGGACTTCTGTGTGCAACTCTCACATGCATTCTGACTGGGATGGATATGTCAGGTTTTACCTTAGAAAAACCCCACTTAGAATATAGCCATATATAGTTGAAACAATGACAGAAGCTGAATTCCTGAAAACATTTTTGCATACTTTTCCCATCCTGCATTATGAAGTGTAAGATCTACAGTGAAGTAAGAGAAAGTTACCATAACATTTATATAATTCACACAGCTGGAAACATGGCAAAAACATATGCACAATTCCCCCCCCACTCAGTTAATTGAGTCAAAAGAGAAAAATTTTGGTTTTCTCAACAAGGATTTTTCTTATTACCAACAACACACTTAGGGTATCACTCAAGAGAAGAATTCAAAGATTTAACAGATATACTGTGAAGAGACAAGAGGTGCAACCAACCAAAAACCACAGGAGGCAAATCTGGAAACCCCGAATGTGAGAAGGAATTGACACTATTTGTGGAGAAGCACGATGCTTCCCTGAATCATTACAGACAGGACAACGCATGAGTTAGGATAAATAACTATGTACTAAGCCTCTTAAAATCCTAGGTAACTAACCTATTGAACTGATATTCCTGAATAGTCATAACTGCATCTCACAGCTTCAGGCTCACTAACTGGGTATTTCTGCTGCAGCACTCAACAGAAGATAACAGATACCAAAATTCAGTTGTGATTGAGTTAATGAATTGAGCAGCTGGAGCATCTTAAAGTAATTTTAGGTCGTTTGCACATAGAGAAATACAACGCTCTATTGACTTATAATTGATTTTTTTTTTCCTTTCAAATTATTCCTATTAAGGACTGACACAGCTGATACAGCTTTATTAAAAAATATCACTATTCTGCTAAATTTCAATAAAAGTATTCCCAGAAAACTGAAAGATATAAGGCTCTCATTGAAAACACAGAAAGTGTTAAATTCCTTATCTTGGGAAAGCTGAAAATCCTGTCAGAGAACTAACTCTTCCGGAGTTCTGCAACGGAGGTGAAATAAATGTATTTTAAAAGAGCTGCTTGATGAAGGCAGCAATCTACATAACTCCAGTTTTCAAAAACTCCTGCAAAAAGAGTAGGAAAATACTTTGCCTTTCATGGAAACTTCTAATATCACTGATGGAAACAAGAACTGAATGTTCACAAGACAGAGGTGAACCAACTCATTTCATCACATATGCTGATTTGTGTTCTGCCTAAGCACTACTTAAATATACGTTTTTGTAGTCACCTCGTTGACAAAAAACATTTTTTTTCTCACCACTCTAACAAAAAATAAGCCAGCTATATCCCATCTTACTTCCTTGCTGAGAACTCTCCGATTCTGGATTTCAATCCAAATTAATCATTCCATCTAAGAGGGAATGATTAATAATGATAATTCAATTTTATTCTGCTGTGCAGTGAATCTTGTTTTGTTGTTTTTTTTTTTTTTTCCTGGAAAGGAAAAAGAAAGGAATGGATGTATTTAGATAAAGGTGGATTAGATGTATTTTTAATTTCAGCTACATGAAAATGGTTGGTACAAAAGTTTATTAAGAACTGAGAGTCTAAACTTTTGCATATACACCCAGGATGGCAAGAATGGTTCTAATTGAACTAAAGCTGCTGAAGGTTTTATTTTTAAAAAGCTCATGATTAACTCATTGAAACACTCCCCCTACTCCAATTTTTGTCTTCTTTTTAACAATTAGTACCATTCTTCGAATTGCAGCAACTTGCAAGTGCTTTATAAACAACCATCTGCCTTATTGTATCTTCTCTGCTTTTCACTGTTTATCAATTTAAAAATGTAAAACACATTTATCAACACATTTATCAACAATGTAACAAATTCCCATCTGGGTTTATGAGATGCTCATCATTTCTTTCAAGAATCATGCTAACAATAATTATGAAAATATCTCTGAACCTTTCGAGTACTGTCATGTTACAGTGATGAACCAACCTACTGCCAATTGCTGCCTACAAACTAGAAGAGTTCACTGAAGCACATCTGACATAATCATTCCAGTAAAAAGTCTTCACAAACAGCAGATTTTGAAAGCAGATTTAGCATATGCAAATGAATATATTGCATGCAACAAAGATTCATATTTAAATTTAAATTTCCTTAGGTACTATTAAGTAGTCTTTGCTCCTTGCTGTCTGTCCATACACGTCACTCACTAGAAAGAAATGGTGAAGATAAACAGATTGCTAAAAGCTGAAATATTTCTAAAATTCTGAAGACAACACACATGTACGATTTAGATTTTTTTTCTGCTGCCCCTACTAGAGTTTGCTTTTTGCTATCAAAAGCATTGGTTCAAAAATGAGTGAAGTAAAAGGACTGGAATGTTATTGAATTGTGTTACTTATGGTTCAGGAACTAGTATGAGAAGAAATCCAATATCCTGCCCCATTTGCAGGTGCCTTACTTAGTTTCCTTAGTCTTTCATGTCATTTTTCCATTTCACATGTACCTATCTCAAATTGAAAATAATCAAATTAGTATTAAAAAAGCCCTGTAGCCATTAAAGCATGGATTCCTAAGGAACTGCATTTATATTCGACATTGGTGTTCAAAATGTGACAGGTGTCATTTAAGCTCTTCCTCCAACTGGTACATTCAAAAGTCTCTACTCCACGTGGATTCTTCTCTGTCTAATAAGAAATGAGATCTTTATTTTAAAGACACTGCCCAATCTCCTCCTCCTCAGTTATTTTTGTTCAAAAAATACAACTCTAAATATTTTTGTGACATTTCCTCCACTGTAAAATTTTCCTAAACCAAAAATCTTCCACAACATTCATTAGTAGATGGGGCATGACTTGCCCATAAATAGCACTACCCAATTGCTATCAAAGGAGACCACCCAAAATGGTATTTAACCACTTCCAAAATAACACTGGGGGAAATATTTAATCTAGAAGTTTTCACTCTACCTTTGAAAGAGGACATAAATTTAAGAAGCATTCATAAGGTTCTCAGCAAGGATTTTTACTACCCCCATTACTTGACTGCAATACAAGACATTGAAAAAATTCAGTTCATACACACTCAGCAGGCACCTGTTAAGTATTTGGCATCTAATTTCTTTGAACAGAACACCCTCTTCAACAGCCCTAGCCAAGTAAGCATCCCATGAAAGCGAATGTCCATGAACCTGCCTATATACCACATCACTACCAATTAATTTACTTTGTCCTCTCAGTAAGATTTTTCCAACCCCTAAATAATTAACAGCAAATACATAAGTCAAGATACATAATTTTACTTAATCTATGGTGTGCAGCACATAGTTTATTACATTAAAGTCTCACTAGCCAGAGAAAAATCTGGAATGCTTAACTGAAAACTGTGCAAAGAAACTGAAACTAAAGTGTAAGGATTTCTACTAATCATCTGCAAATTTTATTTGGAACTTGATCCTGCAGCCCTTATTCACAAGATCAGACCTATTGAGTTTATTCACATGAGCTTCGGCTGCAAGATTGGACCTTAAGTACTATCAGGTGCACGTGCAGCCTATCATCAGATTTTGGGTTATTCATGTAAGAAGCTATCTTTTCAAATGCAGACTACTTAATGCTTCCTTCTTCATTAACTTACATGTCCTCTTCTGCTGCTCTATGCTTTCATTTGTGCTATGTAAATAGCTTCTTTCTCTCAGTCATCCAAACTAATAATGCTCTTTGCAACCAAGGAGGAAATTAGTAGCAGGTGAACGCTTAGTTTTTAAATTATGTCGAGACCAAGCTGTTCTTTAACTTAAACAAGATCTGGAACAAAAAAAATCCCATTTTACTACTTAGCAATCTTAATTATGGGTTGTCATAATTCTAGATATTTATTTCCCCCATCTCCCTTCACTCCCCCCAAAATATTAACCTTGGTGGTTAATCTACTTTCTTATAAGCTGGACCCAACATTGTGCACATACTTTAAGGCAGTTTATTTAGTTGGACAAAACTTGTTTGAGGACATAAAATGAACTCTATCTTATAATAAATGAAACATGTATGGAATTTCCAACTTAGGTGTTCTATTTCTTTGCTTTCTGTACCTATCCTACATAAGTATAAGGTATTTCTTGTGCTATGGTGTGGTAAGCGTAAAAAATAACCACAGCTGTTCTGCTATCTGCTTATATGCTTCTGCAGGTCAGACAGCCTGCAATGACAAGGGATGGCATACACTAGTCCTTGAATAGGACCACTGTAGAGGCATTTATATCACAGTCTACATTATCATCTACATATTTATGAATCTTATTTGACTTAGGTAAAGTCATAAGTAGTCAATCAAGCTGTTAGTATAGGTAAATGATGGCACTCACAAATATAGGTGATGGCACTCACAAAAACAACTTCAAATACCAAATGGCCTCCAAGCAATCACCAAATCATTATTACTCAGTGCTAGAGCTGTAAGAGGCAAAGAGAAGGCCAGACAGTAACTGATGCTAGGGATATTCTGGTTACTGTACAACTGTAGAAGGAGAATGTGAATATTTTTCACATGAAATCTCATTATCAACACAACCCATATGACTGGCAAAATGCAAGGTAAAATCCCAGCAACAGATTTTAGTTGTACTTTCTTTATAATTTCCAGCTAATTTCAAAGTCATGATGAACCAGGGGCTGAAGCTGACTGTTGGCAATTTCAGTAGTGATTAATATCAACTGAAAGTGCAGCGCAAACAATAAACACAGACATCTATTTAAAATGCATGGAGATGTACACAATCTGAGTCTAATCTGAAGTTTAACCTAGAATCCATGTCTCCATAATTCCTAGCCAGAAAAAAAAAAATAAATAAAAATTCAACCTTGTACTGAATGGTACGTCTGCAACGACTGTTGTCACAAAATTGTTCTCAATCGTACTTCAAACTTGCCACATGGATTAATCAGCAGTTAGAAGCAGCTGCAACACCATGTTCTGTGCACTGCTGTCGCCATTTTAATTTTTTAAAAGCAAATGGAGAGGCTCTCCACAAAATTCAATGCCGTAAAAGCAATGACTGAACCAGAATCACAAAATTATGAACAGTTCACTAAATTGTCTATTAGGAGCACGTATCAAGAGGCTGCAGAACAAATTGTGTGCCTGAAATAACAGATCGATGAATGAAGAATAAAGAGATATAAGAAGTGGAGACGTTGACAAACCATTGTAATTTGTGAAGAATCAATCTCCATACAGCCAGAATAATGGCAGAACATCACAGATAGTGCATTCATGACTTTTAACAGCAAAAAATTACTGAGCAGAAATTTATTAATGATCTGAAAAAGAGAGAACAATTCTGTGACATTAGGCCAGGAAGTACATCCACTGCTTAAAATCAGTAAAAACCAATAAAAGGAGCCCAAAATATATACATACAATAAAGGGGAAAAAAAAAAGCCGCCTTCAGCAGGATGGGTATATCTTTTAAACATTAGAAAACCAGCACAAAATGACTGAACAACAGAAACACTGAGCACCTAAATCACTTTTGTCTGATGACCCAAGTCTAGCTACCTCATTATCTCACTGTATGTCCAACTACATAAATGTTCAGCCACAAATAAATATTAGGGAACTCCTAAAGCCAAAGGATGATGTTTCAGAGCAAAGGCTGAAGGCCAGATTTTACTATATTGCCTTACGAATTCTATGAGCTGCTGCTTCTTAAGCTACCACATTTGCTAAACATGTTACACTGGACTACAAAATGGCAAATCAGAGGGTAATATACTGCTTCCGTACTTTTCAACATCTACATCAGTGATCCACCAATCTATGGCACAAAAGAAGGTTCTATGTATGTGAACAAATGCCAAGGGTCTTGCTGGCCAACATCCCCTGCATTCTCACATAAATATATAAGCACTCCCAGCACCAAAAACAATGGAGCATTTATAAATTTGTGGCATATTGGAGGAATTGTGTAGTATAAAGTATCTAGCAGACAACAGAGTAAAACACGTCAGTTTCTTTTTTCTGCAAAAATACAAACCAAATAAACAACTTAGAACAATTCACTCTGTCAGATTCCTGACCTCAAACTTTTCTGCCTTTTACATACCAATATAAACAGTGTGCATTTTTAAAGATCACTTAAACCTGAACATGGAGAATCGCTATAATTAAGGCAAAATGCACAAGAAAGAGTACAGATGTAAGGCACCCACTCCATGAACACACCCACCTCCTTGTTAACCAAAAATCACAGAAAGTCATTCATATCATTATAAGTTGAAGCTGTGGCACTAGCTATTCGGATGTTCAGAATAAGGAATTTGATGATGTTGCCAAACATGTACAAGGAGGTGCGGTAACACAAGAATCTACATGAAGATATACTATTCTTTGTAGTTCTGCCTCATCCAATTCGTTTATCTGGAAAATGGGGATATTTGAATAGTACATGCACATACAAGGGTCTGCATACACAGACCCTGGAATAAGTGCTAATCTGTTTTCTGTTGAGAAAAGCTTGTATCAAGTAACTTAGACAATGCAAAGATAGGGCAATAGCACATTTTTTTGAAAAAATACAGTTGAGATGAAAGTATGTGAGAAGCACCATTGCTTCCTCCCTGCCACAGTTCTTGCAGGAATGAGAAGGAAGAGATAAAAATGAAAGTTCTTCACTCTCTGGTAAAAAAGATCTGGCAGGACAAAGCAGCGCTGAACAGCCTGGTAGCTCCAGCATAGCAGAGAGCCCTGCATGAAACAGAAGGGCTGAGCGAGGACACAGCACCAGAGCACTGCTCAGCAGAGGTTAAGGACTGACGGCGTACTATTTGTGTTGATCCAGATGGGCAGAGACATCTACTGTGCACTCCCTTCTGGACCCTGCATGTTCTGTGCCTGCAGAAGCTCCCACAGCCTATCTTGCTACTGAAGAAGTAATTAGATACTTCTTCAGCTTAACAAAGGCATTCTTGGCAGCATGAGAAACTATATGAAATCATTTTGTGATAAATTTACTATGTACTTATTTATCCATTCAAGAAAAACTCAACCAAGATGCTTTACACTGTTTACTTTGCAATAGTGTAGGACTGGCTGTCATTTCAGGCCCTGTAGTTTTCTTTTTACTTTTCAGTACACAATTAGATTGGCTGGGAGTCACAAGAAGCTGGGAGGGGCACAGCCGTGACAGCTGACCCCAAATGACTCAATGCGTATTCCATGCCATATAGTGTCATGCGCAGCAATAAAAGCTGGGGAAAGAAGGATGAAAGGGAGATATATGCAGATATCTTCCAAACTGGACTGGCTGAAGCAAGTCCAGAGGAGTCCACAGAGATGCTGAGAGGACTGGAGCAGCTCTGCTCTGGAGACAGGCTGAGAAAGCTGGGCTGGTTCAGCCTGGAGAAGAGAAGGCTCTGGGAGAACCTAGAGCAGCTTCCAGTGCCTAAAGGGGCTACAAGAAATCTGGAAAGAATTCTTTCTAATAGAAAGACTATTTTGTGCACAGAATTGTGCATCTCCTTTCTCCAAAAGCCATTCTAACTTCAGCAGCATTACTACCTAGAGAATGTTCTTTCTGTGGGGTAGGGGAGGTTGTGACAGTGCAAGGAACAGCACTGCTCTGCATTCATCACACACTGCTCTGCATTCACTGAGATCAGCTGCCCTTCTCCTCAAGTCAATGTTCTCACTCCTGAAGTATTACAGAAAACATGGCACTGAAATGAAAGTCATTTTAACATAGAAACTAAGATCCATTGCTTTTATAGCTACTACATCCACAGCATCCCTACAAAAAGCCTAAGAAGTACCAGTTGCATCCAAAATGTAATACACCAACAAATATTTAATAAATTATTCCTCAGATCTCTAGTTAATTAACCTAGGTGGTCCTGGTATCACCCGGTTACACGAGAAAACTATTCAATGCATCTATCTTCAGCTATAAGGTAAAATGCCAGTTTTGTATCCAGTGCTTCACTGTGAGAACAAAATACTGCATTGTATAATATTCTCCAATTTGCGTACTCTAGATGACATTCTATTTTGAACATACATTAAAGTCAAATTGTAGTCTAAATCATATCTTAAGCTATACAGCAAATAATGGAAATTACTGTTAGAGCATTTAAATCCTGAAATACCTTTTGTTAAATGACTGCAGCCTTGCTAAATCTTTATTGACATACATGAAAGTATCACTTCTACAGAGAAATGCTACAAAACCCACAGAACTCCAATATATATTTGCATGCATACACACACACTATTTATATACCTCTCCAAGAGCTTCATAGCGCTTTTGGTTCCATCTATGTAAATCTTCTCGATAATTAAAGACAAATGGCTCCCCAGTTTTTATGTGTCTTAACTGCCCTTCTGGAAAAGAAACAAAATCATTACATTTCAGTAACTTCTTCATTAGAAGTAAGACACATTTAAAAGAAGTCTACATATAAAAATTGGGCTATTATGAATTCATTCTCATTTATGGTTACAGTATTTCTGAAGGAAAACAACTGTAGCATAACTACAAAATGCATTCCCCTTGAATGGTGTATATTGCTAAATAAAGCTAAACATAAGTGATGACAGTAAAATTACACGTGGATACCAAAATGCTCTGCAAGAAATATTTATGTGTCAACTGCTATAGATTAACAGTGAAATGTAAACATTAGTAGTTAATACTTGATTTGTGGTGTCAATTAGGTGATCAAATTGTAGCTATAAATCTCCCACTTCAAAACCAACTGAATTTATAAGGAAACGTGAGTACAAAATGGGCTGGAGGCTGGAAGGAAGGCAACATTTTTTTTCAAGATTAACAACATTTTAAATTAATCTGAAAAAGCACATGCACAGTTAGCATAAGTATCTTAACTCCTAGACACAGTGCAATCAAGTAAGAGCTCTTACATCCAGGGTACACCAAAATTGCAACACTAGAATAAAGCAGAATGCTTGCTCAGAGCAAACCCACATGCTACTCTGAGATTCCAGTGTAACTTTCTGTAGTTGGACTTGTTTATAGTGAAAGTTTAGTATCATACCGAGCCACAGATATGACATGGGCCGAGTTAAAATAACAGCAATAATAAAATGGCAACCAATAGGATGTAATTTCAGTAAAATAGGTACCTTACCAGTAATGTTTCAGCTCATTAGACAAAACACAAGTTATGATCTCAAAGCATCACAAATCAATGTAAATCAAAGAAACATTAAAAGCAGGGAGGGATATGTATGAGTATCCCCTTTGAAAGCTGAAAAGTCTGCAAGATGAAAATTAGGTTTCTTAGCAAAATGTTTCTTCTTGAATAGTAAGAAATTACTAACTTAGTTCACACCTTTTCAGGATCTTTAGGATTTGATTCCTGATGTTTTAAATAAAGTATTTAAGATCTGACATCTGTAATAGTTTGCTTATCTCCTTATTTGATATTTTTTCCAGACTTGTCCTACCTCACGTACTAGACACCAGGGAAACATCTCTCCCAAATTTTGTATCCCTGTCTCAGGTTCAAATATCCTTCTCATATTTTCATCATAACTTTATCTTCAGCTGTTCCTTCTCAGCTACTTACTCTTCAAGTATGCCATTCATTAGTACATGAAGTAGCTCTCTCCACAAGTAAAGTGGAGCAAACACCCACTAAATTTTTTTCTTTGGCTTTCAGGAACCCTTGTCTTCTACAGATTCTTTAAATCTGATAAAAATCTTCCTTACTTTTCCATCATAAAAAAAAAGCAAGTTTATGGCATGGTTACAGGACCAAACACTTTAATTAAATGTACAAAAGCAAAACAGAGATCTTTTTGCTTTGCTGCCCAGCAGCATGTGTTCTGCTGCATTCTATGGAAATCACTCAGTCTGTGAGGATGGTGATGGAATATTCAATAATATCATTCTAAAACACTGTTCCCCAAAATTAAAATTTCAGCCCTTTTTATCAGCCACATATGAGCCATTAATTCTGAAGTCAGTAAAGAAGACAGTAGACATTGTGCAGATCTAAAAATAAGGAGCTGAAAAGTGACAGAACTGAACCCCTCCCAGCAAAGAAAGAGCGTCACTTTCATGACACTTTTAGTCTCTAAGTACCTTCCTGTGAAAGCCATCAGAGTATTAAAAAGCTAAGTGTTGCATAAATGACTACCATTTAAAGGAAAGCTCTTTTTTTTTTTTTCTTTAAAAGTCAAGACATAAGATGGGCAGATTTAGAAACTAAAGTTCCTCTGTTCACAGAACAGGCACTGCAAAGGAGTAAAATTTTAAACGTCCCCATTTGTCCTACAGGTTTCAAACAATCTTGAAAGAGCCATTTGCTTGAGTCTGGTACTACTTTAGCTCAGAGGCTTATTTCTCAGCTGGATTTAAAATGCATGCACTGGAAATTATAAATACTACTAATTCATTTAACACACAGATTCAGCTACCTGGAAGTACTCACAGTCATCAAACACTTAGCTGTAATGCAAAACCATGATCCACATCAGAAAAGTAAGGGACAGTCTATCACAATGTTCATTCTTTCTTCCACCAAAATAAACAGGTGCTTTTCTATTGATATTAATAAAATAGCTGGGATAAATCATTATCCGAATAACTTCTTTTGTATCCATAAAAATGAATCAGTAAATAAAATGTTTCTTAAATGCATGACTACCCTTTAATTTTGCTTGCTAATGCTACCAAAATTACTTTCAGAATTTTTTTGTATCAACACTACTGTAACAGAAAACAGGAAGTCAGAAAGTATGCACAATACAAACCTACAGTATTGCATGAAAGGAGGGATTTTTGTGACAATTTTATGAAATTAAAAAAACTAATTACTTAGCTAGATTTACAAGTGTGTTACCACTAAGACTTGAAATTTTATTCTTAACTGAAAAGTGTGAAATTCTGATAGGGACTTATATCGTATAATTAAAGTTCCGATAACCCCTCAACACTACCGTAAGTATAACATTTAAAAATCATATATGACTTACTTTCATTAAAAATGTACTCAAATCCTTCCAGAGTATCAGGAAATTCGAGTGGTGGCTCATCTTTTTTCATTAGTTCATCCAAATCTATTCTAGACAATAAATCTGAAAAAAAGACAAGAAAAATTACATAATGTATGCTATGCCTTTTTTATTTTGCTGTTATCATGTTCAGATTTGTATATCTTAAGGGCAGAAGGACATCCTACATACTACTAAGCACAGGACTTTGTTCTGGGAAGTATCATTCCAGATTCAAAAGTTGGGCCTCACTCTCAGTGTATCTTCTTACTTATTTATTTACCTACCTATTTATCTCTAATGTTGACCAAAACATACAGGGACAGAGAAGTCACCAAAATCACCTCTGGTATGCATCATGGTTTTAACATGAACTTACCTAGTTTCAGTATCAAGTCATCAATACATTCTTGTTTGACTTCATGAAGAGCTTAAATTATCAAATGAACATCATCTCATAGGCATTTACTAGTTGTGTCATCACAACACTCCTTAACCTTCTCTTTGATACCCAAACAGGCTACGCTATCTGAATCCTTCTTTCAGCCACCCTCCTTTAATAACTCTCAAGGTACAAAAAACCACCATCCATTTTACTGCAAGCCAGGACACACACATCCTTGTCAGACTAGGATGGTATAACCTAGCACAGCCTTCAATCACTAAAATAAGCAGTCTTTACCTTAGATTTAAGGATTCATATTTAACCAGAGGCAAACACATAGGGACATCTTTTGCTTACATCTAACTACTACATAATTACTGTATATGCAGATAATAGTGTACAATAATCCCTTCTCTCATTGTCCACCACCACACAGTGCAATAACACTCTAACACACTGATTATTAAAAAAAAAAAAAAAAAAAAAAAAAAATCAAGAAATGATTCACCAAGATTCCACTAAAATATTTTCCTACTTCCTTAATTTGATTGAATTAATTAAAGACCACAAAAACATTCAGGAGTGCTACACAGACTTTGAACTATTATTGTTTCATAAATCAAGATACCACGTATTAAACCAAGGAAATGTGTTAAGTATTCTAAGTATACTGTACCTTTACCATCCAAAACTGTAGCTCAAAGAAAACAGTTTGAAAAGACTCATTTTCTGTAAACTTTCTTTCTTTGACATTAACTACACTTCCATCCTTTAATTACTTTAAATCATTATTTGAATAAATTTTGTATCACTATTTCTGCTTAGTCTTGTCACCAGGGACAAGGCTACATGTTACCCACATTACCTAAGCTTAGCATTGGTACATTAATCCTCTGGAATTTCTACGGTGTTTAAAATGTACTGAAAATTAGCTTCAACATTTTTCAGAGTTCCTTCCTAGAAGAAAACAACATCCTCAGAGAAAGCTTTCATAATCTGGAGTATTTATTTCTTGGACACTAATCCTGATGAAGATCAAATTACTGGCAAGTATAAAAAGGGAGTTTTACTTTTCCCATCATGAAGAATCAGCTTCTCAAAAAACATTAATTTGACATAATTAGTAGAAGTTTCAAAACAAACACCACACAGGTTTTCATCAAGGGTTACCAAAAATACACTTGTAACTGAACAAACACCATCTACCATCACTGTATAACAGAACATATATTTCTAACAATACTTCAGCAGAAATCAGATTTTTACACTGGAGTTGCAAGGTATATTCTTCTTTTCTCTTTCGAAAGACAATTTAGTGAGTAAATGTATGATGAAAGCAATTTAAATCAAATGTTTGCTTAGCTCACTTGTAGGTCTAACCAACTCCACGTACTTCCAAAACTGAAAAACACTGTACAAAAGCTGTAATACAGTGGTTTTTTTTTCCTCAGGAAACTTACTCCACTAAGTCACTTCAGTCCATCTATTTTTTAAAAGAAATAATACAAAGAAAACTCTATAAAATCAACATGGCAATCAATGCCCTGAAAATGTTTTCCCTGCTAACATTTTTGTCAGAGATTTTTAAAAGCTGTGACAAGGTTTTATAATTATAAAACATAAATGGCATAAAAACTAAATGACAAATCCCAGCAACTAAGAACACAAAAACACCAGCAAACTTTCTCAAAGGCTAATTATGAAAATATAAAATTAATGGATATATTATTGTTACCACAGATCATTATTTTTCATATCTTGTTATGAAAATACTGATAATGGACACACCATTAGACAAAAAGCATTACTATAGACAGACGAATAGTCTCTTTCAGTATTGCAGTTCCCAGACTCTAACCCATAGATATATCAAACTATTTTCCTTTGTTTAGTAACTGTTTCTGAAATGTCAATATACATAGAGAGAAGGCAGAGAGACTCATACCCTTTAATGCAGTAGTCTTCTCTTTTTCATCTGGGCATCCTGGCTGGAGCTGAGCCATCATTACCCAAACTGTCAACAGATTTAAAACACTGAGGTAGAAGTACATTAATCTTCAGTGGACAATCTGAAAATCAACAAGAATTGGAAATTAAGAGATTAACTGACTTCCACTTCAACAGATCTCATTTGCTACTGCTTATGTCACAAAAAACCCAGAACTTGTTCCTAAAGCAAAACTTTCATAAATATTATAAATCCCTAGGATATGCAAGGTAAAATGAAAATTTTCCACTCCTTCAAAATTTATACTGGATACTGAAGTCTCATCACACTATCCTGTATTAAGACACTTTACAGGAAGTGTGACACACACTCCAGAATCAAGTTTGGTCAAAGACTCAAGTTCACAAGAAATAACACTAACTTCACCCTAATCCTAAAAGGACATCTAGCAAATTGATCCTTCTTTTTTGTGATTCTAATGTAATATCAGTAAATGGTAAACCTTTTAAAGAAGCACCACACTTTGTAAGTCCAAAGCAGAAGATGTAAGAAAATGCAAAACATAAACAATAGGACTTCCACAACCTTTAAGGATTTTCTTCATCAATTAACTCCACTTTATTACTCTTATTGTACTATTTAGTTTTGGTTTTAGTAAAACTAGACAGAGCACATTTTGAACCACTGTGTTATTGGCACTGAAATGTATAAAGTAAACATCCAAATACAGAATAAACCTATATATATTCAAGGTGAGAATTTACATGCAAAATATATTTATAAATTTCTCCTACTGCACAGAAGTCAACCCAGACATTCAAATCTGTAATCCCTTTCATCTTGAATCTGACACCAGAGGAGCGAACAACCACATCACAATCACTGCTTCCTCCTTCTCTGTAAAAAGACTTCCATGCATTGAATTCTTTTTCCCTTCATCTTTCTTTGGTTCTTCATTTTATCTGTCAGTCATTACCAATCTGTTTTATTATGTTCCCCAATATACTTTACCATAGATGTCTTTCCATGAACTGTATCAGCAGGAAAAAAAAAAACCACCAACCCACAAATAAGTGTAATAAAGACTATTTTTCTATTGTCTTTAGAGAACACCTACTACATGAAACATTTTCTTGTAGATTAAGGAAAAATTCAGCAATTTAAGGTTGTTTGTTTTTTTTAAGTTGGGGTTGAAGAAAGTCCAATGATCCATTCTACAAGTTGGACCTACAGGAGACTTTGACACATTCCTTTGCAGAAGCCTGTTCCAATTACGCTGATGTGAAATGATAGTACCCTGCCAGAAGTCTTTTAAAGACACAATTCTACCAAGAAAGCTCTGCTTCGATTGTGTACCATTGTGTCACAGCTCAACATGATTCAGTCAAAATGTGTATCTTTTGGCTAACACCTTCATCAACTCAGTACTCATAACAAAGGTAATCAACAAAAATAACAGCAATGTAAGCATTACAATGACTCAAATGACTATTCACACACATGGATGGTATTAAAGACTTTTCTCACATGCCTCCAAACAGCCCACTGACAAAACATCACTGAATACAAAATTTTGTCCATCACCAGTTTGCACATTTGCAGCACAAAACTATGTACATTCTACTAAATCACTCAGAAAAGAAACAAACTAATTCCAGTTAAAATTATTAGGTGTGCTACAAAATGACAGTGATAGTGTTTTGCAATAGCCCAGATTAAAATTATTGTAGTCATACAAATTAGGTAGTACTCCCTACACAATATTTGAAAATTCATAATTGGGTGTAGATACACTAATACAGTTACAAAACACATACAGATGCTCAATAACTTCTTATTACCCAAGGGAAGAAACATAAAATTTATCTGAACAGATGTATCTTGGTAAACAAACCCCCATCCCCTAATCAGATAAATCAATGAAGAAATGAAGAATCCCTGGCATTCTTGTCTCTACAATGGATACCCTTCTTCCTTAAACAGACGAAGACCCCGCCACTGTAGGTGGTAGGTAACAGGTTCACTTGCCAAGCTAGAAGCACCAAAAAAACAAATAAATAAATAAATCAGAATTCAGCTTTTGGAGAGAGAATTTCCAGTTCTTTTTGACAAACTAAAAAAATGTTACAGCAGCCACTGGAGGGAGGACTTGATATTAGAATGAGAATGAAACAAGCACCAGTATTTTATACATTGTTTGTATGAACACAGCATTGCGGAATCCCTCACTGGTATATGTTTAAATAACAAACTGAAAAAATTACATGAGAGGTTGGATTTCCTTTCTTTGGCAGACAGGTTCCAAATCAAGTATAGTCTGATGGTGCAGAAATGAATAGTAGGAAAATTATAAAGCTCTCCCATATGCAGGAATATGCAGTTTATTCTAGGCATCAGTTTCAAGTCCCAGTGATCTTTAACTTCATACATTGAGTACTCCACGTAATCCCCAGATACTATCATCAAGTCTTTCACAGTAAGTGGAGATTATTTTAAATGTCTTATTCTGTACAATTACTTGGATACTTCTTTTAAAAACATCTTTTCTGTGATTTTTTTTTTTTTTAGCATTAGCTACAGCAAGCATTCGTCCTAACAAACAAGTTACTATTTCACCTGAAGAAATACAGTAATTAAGTTTATTGCCATGAGAATGTATATTTATTTGCATGTATCTTGCTTTCCCTGGGGAGGGACTCTACATTAGGGACTGTAGTGACAGGACAAGGGGTAATGGGTTAAAACTTAAACAGGGGAAGTTTAGACTGGATATAAGGAGGAAATTCTTTCCTGTTAGGGCGGTGAGGCACTGGAATAGGTTGCCCAGGGAGGCTGTGAATGCTCCATCCCTGGAATTGTTCAAGGCCAGACTGGAAGAAGCCTTGGGCGAGATGGTTTAGTGTGAGATGTCCCTGCCCACGGCAGGGGGGTTGGAACTAGATGCTTTTAAGGTCCTTTCCAACCCTAACTATTCTATGATTCTATGATTCTATCCAAAAATATCTTATGCATATTTCTGGGCCTCTTCTACTCTCTGCCCAGCAATACTTAAAATAATTTGGCAGCAGAAATATTCTCGTTTCATGGTTTCACATGAGACAATAAAGGGCTGCATTTTCATCGTACCTCTAAATATGCAACTATAGAGCTGATGGATTCACGACTGCATGTATTCTGACTCTCAAACAAATGCACACATACACAGATTTCAGTGAAGACTTCAATTAGTCTTCACTGTGTAAATTCAGCTTGAAATGTGGCGAAAGTTGTAGTATATAATTTGGCTCTACATTAGCAATACCTGAAACTAAGTCAATGCTACAAATGTTCCAAATAAGGCTACAAATAACTGATGTGCTAACCCACCACAAGTGCAATGTAGGGAGAAAACAAAAGTATTTTCAAACAGCGGAAGTCCCTCAAGACTTATCTGGATATAATCTCAACAGGAGTTACCAGAGTCTCTTTATTACACTGCTTCATTACAATACAGTTGAATTAGAGCTGTGTTCTTTGTAAACTGAAATGCCAAGCAAGCTATGGACAAGTGTGGGTCAGATGTGTATGATTAGACTGATGACTGAGTAAGACTCAGGGTTTTTCTGAGAGATGGCTGGGTGACACTTTGGCTCTAGTCCCTTCTCCGTACTGGTTCAACAAAGCAAAAAAATACCTCTTTTAATCTTAGTAGGATTCTCTGTCTGTAACTGGATTTTACCTATTTCAGCTTTTACTGCTCTACAGATGACATCAGTAACAACTGCACCAGTTAAGGTCATATGTCTATTCCCTCCACTCACAAGACCCTCTTTTCAGGTGCTTATAGGTTTGCCAAACTTTGGCTTTGAAAGCCAATTACTTCCAGTACGCTTTAGACTAAACTTTAGACTAGGTTTTGAAAAAGTTCAGCTAAAATATCTCTTGCATATGAAAAAGGCTCAGAGACAGTATCTTCTCCTCCGTTCTGCTGATGTTAATGAGCAGCTACAGCATCTCCTTGTTGCAAAGATCAGAATTTTAACCAGAGGATCAGCTTTCCAGTGTGTGCCTCTTGCCACTACTCTTAAAGCCTGCACAGATCTGCCCAAGTTAAAAATGTTTTGTTTTGCACACACTTACTATAGACTTATTAAGACTTACCAGAATTTCCAGAAAATGCATGTATTTGCCTAAAGCATGCTCCATACAGGTGCAAAAAGCCAGAGGGAAGATGAACAGGAGGGGAGTAATAGATGCTAGAAGAACAACATCTTTAAACACCAGAATACAAAGATCTCAAAGTCTCTCAATCTCAGTACATCGCCACATTTTATCAAATGGTGGTGGAACCTGCTGATAAAAGTACATACACGACAGTAAAGGCTGATTTGCACAGCAGCCACCTTTCAGTGCTATTCACCCAGTAAGCTCAAAAAGCAGAGAACTATGAGCTATATACATTAGCGTCCCAAACATGTCAGCAACTCAGCTGTTTATACAAGGCAGTGTCAACACAATTCCACACACTATTTTAATTATTTCAGCTTGATTTTCTTGACATGCTGGAACTGAATTTCATAAACTTATGCATGTAAACATGATCCAATAAACACGTCAAAATAATAGAAAGAGGGAGTATGACCTCAACACAGCCTCTGGGAGGTGAACAGGATGGTCTTACCAACTACACACGAGGTTCAAAATGATCATTCAGAATTCTTCTGCAGTAGCAACAGCTTTGAATACATGCACTGGTTTTGTCTGGGACACAGTAGTTTGCTTCACAGTAGCTGATACAAGACTATGCTTTGGATTTGTGATGAAAACAGTGTCATAGAATCATAGAATAATTAGGGTTTGAAAGGACCTGAGTCCCAAATCATCTCGTTCCAACCCCCCTGCCATGCATGGGCAGGGATACCTCACACTAAACCGTATCACCCAAGGCCTCATCCAACCTGGTCTTGAACACTGCCAGGGATGGAGCATTCACAACCTCCCTAGGCAACCTATTCCAGTGCCTCACTACCCTAACAGGAAAGAACTTCTTCCTTATATCCAAGCTAAATTTCCCCTGTTTAAGTTTCAATCCGTTACCCCTTGTCCTATCACTACAGTCCCTAAGGAAGAGTCCCTCCCCAGCATCCCTATAGGCCCCCTTCAGACACTGGTAGGCTGCTATGAGGTCTCCACATAGCCTTCTCTTCTCCAGGCTGAACAGCCCCAACTTCCTAAGCCTCTCTTCATACGGGAGGTGCTCCAGTCCCCTGATCATCCTCGTGGCCCTCCTCTGGACTTGTTCCAACAGTTCCATGTCCTTTTTATGTTGAGGACACCAGAACTGCACACAATACTCCAGGTGAGGTCTCACAAGAGCAGAGTAGAGGGGCAGGATCACTTCCTTCAACCTGCTGGTCACGCTCCTTTTGATGCAGCCCAGGATACGGTTGGCTTTCTGGGCTGCAAGCACACACTGAAGCCAGCCCATGTTCATTTTCTCATCAACCAACACCCCCAAGTCCTTCTCCGCAGGGCTGCTCTGAATCTCTTCTCTGCCCAACCTGTAGTTGTGCCTGGGATTGCTCCCACCCAGGTGCAGGACCTTGCACTTGTCATGCTTAAACTTCATGAGGTTGGCATCAGCCCACCTCACAAGTGTGTCAAGGTCCCTCTGGATGGCATTCCTTCCCTCCAGCGTATCAACCAAACCACGCAGCTTGGTGTCATCGGCAAACTTGCTGAGGGCGCACTCAATCCCACTGTCCATGTCACCAACAAAGATGTTGAACAAGACCAGTACCAACACCGATCCCTGAGGGACACCACTCATTACTGGTCTCCAGCTGGACATTGAGCCACTGACCACAACTCTTCGTGTGCGGCCATCCAGCCAGTTCTTTATCCACAGAGCAGTCCATCCACCAAACTGATGTTGCTCCAATTTAGAGACAAGGATGTCGTGTGGGACAGTGTTGAATGCTTTACACAAGTCCAGGTAGATGACAACATTTGCTCTACCCCTGTCCATCAGTTCTGTAGCCCCATCACAGAAGGCCACCAAATTGGTCAGGCAGGATTTGCCTTTAGTGAAGCTATGCTGGCTGTCACCAAGCACCTTGTTGTTTTTCATGTGCCTTAGCGTGCCTTCCAGGAGAATCTGCTCCAAGATTTTGCCAGGCACAGAGGTGATACTGACTGGTCATCCATTTTCCCCTTCTTGACAATGGGGGTTATATTTCCCTTTTTCCAGTCACCGTGAACTTCACCTGACTGCCAGTATGGCAATGTTGGTAGCAGCAGGACATTTTAGTTATTAGTGTTCACACGAAATCAAGGCCTTTTCTGCTTGTCACCATGTGCCACCAGCGAGCAGGCTGGGGGTACATAAGAAGCTGGGAGGAGGCACAGCTAGGACAGCTGACCCCAAATGACCCATGGGATATTCTGTGTCATATACTTTAATGCTCAGCAATAAATCTGAGAAAAAAAGGGATGTTCAGAGCTGTGGTGTTTGTTTTCCCAACTCACCGTTACACGTGATGAATCCCAGCTTTACTGGGGATGGTTGAACACCTGCAATTCTGTATTTTGTTTTGCTTGCTTTTGCACAGCTTTTGCTTTAACTATTTCACTGTCTTTGTTTCAACCCATGAGTTTCCTCGCTTTCACCCTTCCCATTCTTTCCAACATCCCAATGCACAGAGAATGAGCAAGCGGATATAGGGGGCTGCCTACAACACACATACAACTAAACAACAACAATGCATAATACAATACTCTCTTAAATCTCCAGAATATCAATAATTGAGTGTATGGATATAGCCCTACTTCTGTTGAGGCAGATGGATAGTTATCTGACAAATCAGGCAGGCAACTCTGGGGACAGGAAAAGTGAAGGCAGTAGAATGCTGCATGAAGAACGCTGCATGGATAACTCAATTCACAATCTGCAGATGTTCTTATGGAGTATTATTCAATTCCTGAAAACCGAAACATTTTCAGATTTCTGTATATTCTATTTTTTTTTTATATTTAATATTTATTTTTTTATATTTGCCAGGCATTCAGTCTGAATGATTTCTTTCAATGCTCAGAACTATGGGCAGGTGGATTACCGTCTTAAGAACTTTGAAGAATCTTCCCCAGCTCTGCCAATCTCAGCACCCAAGCGTACGATGATGAGCAGGACATTAATTTCAAGATGCCTTTAACCACCACCTTCTTCAAAGTCTGGCAATAATCCTCCACAAACAACAAATGCTAGGGAAAATTCAAGGTATTTAGTTTATGAAGAACTAATGGTGTTCTGCAATTAAAGGCTCAAAAAAACCCCATGCAACGTGCAATAATGCCATATTCAGTGCTAGATTTGTATTGTGTTGTTCCATTAATGCATAGGGCTACATCTCAGATGATGAGGAGAAAAACAAATGTTGAAGCAATATAATCATTTTGAAAACATTTCAGATTTGTGTGAAGTGCTCTTTAATTACAGAATCAAATATTCTTGTCAGTGTATTTTGCAAGGATAAGTCACAAGGACTTTGCACAGTATTACCTCATAACATACCTGAAATTACTCTGTGATTGTTTATAAAAAAGCCCTGGTTTGGATGACATTTTAAGATTACTACACTGTCAGTTTTAACAAGATTCTGTCTTGAAAGATGGGGTAGAGAAGACTGACTCTCAGTAGCCTCATCTCTGTACATACTAAGCAGTTACAGGACAAAGCTAGAATTTTTAATCTTTTTTTAATGGCATCTTCTCTCAAGCAATCCCATGGGTCAGAGAAAAAGGCCTCTGAACACCATAAAACTTGAAGACTATTAAAAGAGCCTTCTCTTAGGACAGACGCCAATGTAATTTGCAGGATGGCCACAGAAGAACAGAGAGAGACTGGAAAACTCTAGGGAAACGCTTCCTGCTTAGTCTACCATCAGAAGCTGCTAAAAAACCCTAGACAGATGCATATGTCTCTAGTACTTTAAAACCACTTTTTTCTTCTCTCCCCTTTTGCTCTTAAGTAACAGTATGACTTTCAGAAGAGCTATCTGCCATTCAGACTCCTGAAAAGAATACAGACAAATCAGGCGGAAATGCAGTTAATCCAGGTCTGCAGCCCAGGTCCTCATACACAGCAAGATACTTCTAATTCTACTCCAGGCTCCATGCTGAGGAGGTGCATGAAAAAAGACTAGGGAAAACTAAGCAGCACCCAGATTTCTGTGACATGCCTGCTTCCTCCACCACCTTCCAGAATGTGCACATGAAAAGAATAAATATCACCACTCCACTACTCTGTGTCTAACGCAGACACCCTGATGACACAGAAATATCTATAACAGATGGATGCTATGCAGAATCAAATCACACACAACTGAGAAGAGCACGCAGGGCTACTGCAGACATCAGTTCATCATCAAAATACCTTATTTCAGAATCAGACTAAAAGGCCCCAAATTCCCATAGTATACCTATCTCCTCTCTGCACCAGCATCTGCCTCAAGAATTCTGCGTTACAGCTCTGCCCATAGCTTCTCCTGCTGTAGGATACTCATCCCTTCAATTTTATCATTTCTCCCGGCTTTATTAGTACAGTATCTCAAACTTCTTTGCTCTGCTCTCAACTTGAGGGGCAGCACATGCTATTTGGCCAGCTTAACCAAGAAGCACTGCTTCATTTCAACTAGCTGGTAGGCAAAGCAAATAGCCCTGCTAAACACATGCAATCCACAGCTTTGCTTCTGCTGATTGTCAAAAAGCAGCACTACATTGAGATATATATAAACAATGTGAATAATGTAAACACATTATCCTTTTAGCTCAATATTTAAACTAACTTGATCTTAAAATTCTGACTGCAACATAACTGTCTTTGATTTTTTTACATTAGTGGTTCCTCTTTTACTTTCCATTACAAAACAATAAAAAGAACAAAGATTAGAAAAAAGCAAACCAATTAAATTTCATTTTCCTTACTGGTTCAGCTTTAAAAATGGAAAATCTAATATTTACGTTAAAAATATTCCATTAATTGCCTCAGTCAGTTAACTATAATCACATTTCTCTAGACAGCTCTCCTACTACCTTATACAACCTTGCTATTTCTGCCCAGAGCCAAAACTGCCAGAGAGCTCTAACCATTGCACTGTAGAGCAGTGCCTTTCTAGGCTGGAAAAGATGTCTGGAAGAGGTCTGGTACCCAAGCCTCCACTGGACCTTCCTTTGTTACAGCTTGCATCAGGTAAGCCAGGGTGTTGCTAAGACAAGCTATTTCCAGTTAATGAAATTCTGCTACACCTTTGAGGAACTTACTCCAATATTTAGTATTTCTAACAGATTTTCTTTTTCTCATACACAGATGAAATTTCTTCTCTCACCACGCATCCTTATGAACAGAAAACACAACTCCTCTACAACGACCAGAAGGTACTGGATGACTGACGAAATCTCTCCAAGCCTTCTCTCCTCTACAGACTTCCTTGAACCTTTCACCAAATGCTGACTTCTCTAACCTGCTCATCATCCTTCCAGCATACTAACGATCCTGGTGATGGGTACTTCTCTAATTTTCCAATGCCCCTCTTGAAATGAGGGAAAAAAACATACATAGTACCCTAGGTATGCTTTATCAGTACAAGGAAGGACATGCTGCTGGCACTCTTCAGCTTGCCATCCCACAGCACCTCCAGCTCCCTTTCAGAAGAGCTACAGCCCAGCCAGTACTGCTGCTAGAAAACAAAATCAATGATTTAACAGTATTTCCCAAGATTACTCCTCAGCAGTATTTAGGGAAGACTAAACTCCTAATAACTGTTACTTAAAACTTTTCAGAAAGACATCAAGTGCCTCATGACATGGCTATTTTATTGACATTAAACAGTCTTGAAATTTGAATGATTTACCTTAAAGTACTCCCTTTACAAAATGTTGTATCTGTTATACTGGAGCAGTAACTGCAATCAACGAAACTCATTACCTGAACAGTTTATTTTGTCATTTCATTATTAATAGAATTTTTCATTAGGATCCCCATATTTTACCCAAACTGTGTCAGACAGCTAAACAATCTATTATTGTCTGGATTGAACCACTCTCTTCTACCAAGTACTGGTCCTGACACATTGTCAGCACTTTTCCCATCTTCTAGGATTTCCTTACCATTCCAAATAGTATTTAAAATTATTAACAAAGGACTTCCCTTAAAGCCACTTTTATCATTCTTTAACATTAATAATCACTCTCAGAAAAGACTACAACTAACCATTACATCAGAAGAAGCAGCAGTCTTCTTGACTCTTTCAGACTGCAGTTAGATGCCTTTATAGAAGGAATACTGCTGTTAAACACAACTTAGTCATTTGAATAATGCGGTAGCCGAAAAATGTAACAGCTACAAGAGAGTTTATGGATACAAGAACAGTATTTAAAGGACAAGAGTAAACAATCTGTTCCATTATTCTACCTTTGTGTCAGCTCATGATCAGATGGATAATGTCTAACACTGAAAAGTCATGTAAACAAAATACATACGTACTAAGGTCTGTCCATATTAAAGTTCTTATTTTTATACCAACCTCTAGAGCAGCTGGCCATACTGCTTCAAGACTACCTGAAAATTCACACAAGAAAAGCAGAGATACACTATAAAGTGGAAAAATTACAAACCTGCAGCAGCCTCACTGACTCACTTCTGAAAGCACATTATAGGCAATCCATTTTCTCACGTAACTGACAATTTTCAATAAAATCTGCGCTGAAATAGCATCACGGTATCCTTACATAAACTAGAATTCTATGTTTTTATTTTTTTTTAATTAATTGAAAGCTTCACCAAGCATTATAAAGTCACATTAGCAGACTAAACACTGGACACAATGAATCTGGAAAGAAAAATATCCCATTAGCTACCAAAAAACAATTACAGCACAGCAAAAAAATGTTACAAGGATCCACATGATAGTGTAGCCAACCCTTCAATCTTTTATGCTTTTAACATACTCCCAAATGAATGCAGAAGCAACATTTCAGTTGCAACAGCTTCAAGATGTGACATAGTGTGAAGAAGCAAAAACCTTTTGCCCTCCTTGTGCTGGAGAAGGAGGTAAAAGAAAAAATCTTAGAGAAACCAAAAATTTCAGACTGTTCAGGCTTTGTTATTAAATTCTATTGTAAACCATGAAAAAGGATACAGAAAAAAAACAGTTAAAATGAGAGAGAAAAGCAGGTGGAAAGTAATAATAACAAAACCCCAACATTGTTAATAAAATACAAGCAGCACTAAGAAAAAAAAACAAAAAAAACCACCTTCTTGATGTAGATGAAGTTTAGCACACTTGGTACAAATCCAGAAGGTGACACAAAAGATCTAATAAAGTTCCCCCAAAAAATATGGGAAGAGGGACAGACCACTGTCCTTGGAGACATTCAGTACTAAAAGCACCTAAGAACTTAAGCATCATTCACTCCACATGAAAAATTATTTGAAATTAGGACTCAAGTGCTTTAAAACCAAACTAACTGTAGCAGTAAGAGCACTATTATTTTTATATTGATGGTAAAACATGTCTCAACTAGTCAGCTGTTTAACTACCGTAAGAATTAGGTAAAGGTTCTAAACTAAATGGAAAGCAACTACCAAAATAAGTCTAGACCTAAAAATTACTCCACTACAAAGTACTTCTCAAGTCTTGCAAGAATCAGCTGAAGCAAATTTCTCCATTCAAAGGGATACACCTTTTGTGTTTCTGTCACTGAAACTTCACCAAACACCATGAATATTATTTCAAGCTTCTGAAGTTTCGAAATGGAAAACATCACAATTTTGAAGAAGGTAACAAATATTTTCAAGACTACATACATCTACTGTCGCTCAAAAGCTTAGAAAGAGACCTGGAGAAACAAGTCAGTGAAGAAGATGCTGGTGATAACATTGTAGCTACTTTAGGAAAAGCACTGCCTGTAGGCTGGGGGACACAGGCCTTCTCCTCTGTTCTTTCCTGCTGAGACTCATCTGGAGTGATGTGTCTGATTCCAGACCCCCAGTATGACAGAGACACAGACATACTGGAGCAACACCAGTGGAAGGCTACAAAGACATTTAAAGGCTTGGAGGACCCTGGAAAAGCTGAGAGAGCTTGGACTATTCAGCCTGGAGAAGAAAAGCCTAAGAGTGGGTTTAATCCCTGTTAAAACCTGATGAGGAAAGACCACTAAGCCACAGTCCTCCGACTGGTGCCCAGTGAGAACTGCCAATGGGCACAAACTGGACATCTGAACATGAGGAAAACCTCCCCTACTCTTAGGGTGGTCAAGCACTGGAACAGACGTTACAGAAATCTCTGTCCTGGGACATTTTAAAAGCTCAGTGAACACTGCTATAAGTAATCTCCTCTAGGTGACCCTGCTCTGGGCACTGGTGTTGGACCAGACAACCACCATGCTGTTCTGTGGAGACAAGAAAAATTTTAAGTGCAATACAAATGAATATGCAAAAAGTACGTCTGTGTGTATATATATAAATTTATACATATGTTAGTCACCTCCCACAACAGCAACGAACAGCTTCTAACAACGAATGTGAGAATCATTATGTGCAGCATGTGCTTGAGCAAGAATGAACAGCTCATGGTCTCAGGGGTTTCAGTTTTGTGTTTTCAGGAATTTCTTTTTGATTCGGTTTCAATTTGTGTGTAACAGCCAAAATTTATCATCATGAAACTGTCAAAACCATCAGGGCCACAGCCATGACAAATTTGTGAAAGCTGACAACACTGGGTATTACTCATTCTACTGGTAACCATTATTTTAAGTGCATTAGAACACCTTTAAGCTGGTTAGAATCATCCTGCATATGAATAAAACCTTTAAGTGTACATATCATGTTTCCAAAGATGATAGCACACACTTAAATATGTGTGCCCTCCTTACCCAAAGACACTATTAAAACATTGCCAAGTCTACAAGTCTTAGGAAATAGGAAAGGCAAGGGGAAACCTCCCCACCAAAGCTGGAGCTCTCCTTTCCATGAGGTAGGTGGTAGTGCACTCTTCAGCAGTAACAGAGAAACCATGTCCCCCAGTATCACTGACAACTAAACTAACCCGCTTGACAGGATATGAATATTTTGGCTGTAAATAAAAATCTATTCCAATGTCAAACTATCTTTTTCAGAAGCATATTTCTCCTAATTTTGCCGCAGCCCTTTTCTTCCTGTCTCTTACGAAATTTTATGTCCTTTCTCTTTCTGGCATCCTTTCCTATACCTGCAGACTGCTGCCTCTCTTAAAATACTCTAGTCTGAGCAAATTCTCTTTCCCCATTGCACTTTTTTTCCCTAAACTTCTGAAGACTCTTGTTGTGTTCCCCTGGAAGACTCTCCCATGGGCTCAAAACATTTCTTAAATGTGATGCCCCAAACTGACACAGTTCAAGCAATACGGAGTTAAATTATCATGTGATATGTTTAAATATGTCCCTTCTAACTATACATCCCAGAAGAATGATTACCATTATTACAAGAGCACAGTGCTACTGACACACGTTCAGGCTATGATTCACCTAAAAATCTGAGATTCTTTTTTCTAGAATTACTGCTATTTCATATTTATGTAGGGAACCATCTAATCTAAACACAGTACGTTTTGCATTTGTCCTTTTAAACGGCATTATTCCTTTTATGTTTTTTATTCAATTTTTCTAAGCCATTGGAAATTCTAAATTTATTCTTCACAGAACTTGAATCCTCTCACAGTCTGGTACTATGTAAAATTAATAAACGTACTCTCTACACCAACATCATCCAAGTAATTAACAAAGGTGTGGTGGGTGCCAGGTGCCCACTATCTATCGCTGTCCTCAGCTGGACAAGGAAAAGAAAATATCACAAAAGGCTCGTGGGTGGAGATAAAGGAGGGGAGGGAACACCCACCAATTACCATCATGGGCAAAACAGACTCGACTTGGGGAAATTAATTTACTACAGATCAAACTGGAGTAGGGTAATGAGAAATACACGCAAGTCTTAGAAACCCTCCTTCCAGGCTCAACTTCACTTCTGAATTCCCTACCTTCCTTTCCTCCAGCAGTCCATATGTCAGGGAGTGGGGGTTGTGGTCAATTCATCCCACATTGTCTCTTCTGCTACATCCTCCTCACACTCTTCCCGTGCTCCAGTGTGACGTCTCTCCTACGGGAGACAGCCCTCCACCAACTTCTCCAACATGGGTCCTTCCCACAGGCTGCAGCACTCCATGACCTGTTTCAGCAAGGGTCCCCTCAAGGGTGTAGCACTTCAGGAACAGACAGCTTCAGTGTGGGTCCCCCACCAGGTCACAGGTCCTGCTAGCAAACCTGTTCCACTGTGGGCTTCTTTCTCCCTGGGGCCACAGGCCTGCCAAGAGCCTGCTCCAGCACAGGCTTCCCAGGTTCACAGCATCCTTCAGGCATACCCCTGCTCCACCATGGACCACCATGGGTTGCAGGGGACATCCTTGTCTCACCATGTTCTGCACCATGGGTTGCAGGGGAATGAATCTCTGCTCTGGCACCTGGAGCACCTCCTCCCTCCTTCCTCACTGACCTTGGGGTCTGCAGAGCTGCTGCTCTCACACATTCTTACTCCTCTCTCCAGCTACAGTGACATGGCTTATTTTTTAATTCCCCTTGTAAATATGTTATCCCAGAGGCACTACCACTGCTGCTGATGGGCTTGGCCTTGGCCAGTGGTAGGTCCGTCCTGGAGCAGGCTGCACTGTCTCTGTCAGACATGGGGAAGCTTCCAGCAGCCTCTCACAGCAGCCATCCCACAGCCCCCCCAAACCAAAACCTTGCCATGCAAACCAATACTAAAGACATAACCTCATTTGTTTTTTCCACTGCATTTCCTCCTTTGTCAAAAGGTAGAATGAAAGTGTTCACTTGATAAAGAGCTACTCGGTTTTTCGTCTGACGTCCCTCTTTCGAGCTTTTCTGCCATCTTCAATTCCTCTTCCCCCATGTTTAAGTGCCTCTTAATCATCCTCTCCTACTTCTTTCACAACCACCCCATCATTCCACCCCAACAGCTTCTAGTGCCATTCTATCCCTCTTCAATCCCCCCTCATTCGTCCTTTCATAAACACACCACCAACTCAACTCCTCATTCCAAACTTCTGCTCATCCACTCTACTCCAGTCCCCTGGTTTCATTCATCCTGCCATTACCAAATGAGCATGGGGATTACAAAGCCATCAAGCATCTTCCTCAGGCCAAACTCCCAGTTGTCCACTTCCACTGCTCATCCTCATGACAGTACAGTGGTGGAACAGGCACACTTAGTTATTCTGTGGTGCCAGCAGACACATCCAAACAATGAAAAGAGCACACCATGTCTTGCACAGGTGGAATCACTGAAGATTTTTACACTAAGACTGCTGAAGCTGAGACCTGACACAAAAGTAGTCGAAAAAAAACAACTCATCAAATACCGTGTTTCTCATCCAAACCACTGAGGCATCACATCACAGCACCATGTACTCCGGAAAGCTCAATAGTTTAAAACTACCGTAAGTACAAAGCTTTCTTATATTCCCATTAGTAGTCCTGCTTAAAGATGTTAATTCTCAGAAAATTTCTAAGCAATATGCTTTTGAGTATTTTCTCTGGACATCACTGGGTAGGCAAATGTCACCTCAAAGCTTCCTGAGCTTCCCAAAGGCATAACTACTAGCTTTGCAAACTGTAGTTTGTCTCCGATACAAACAGGCAACAGTCTCCTCTCTTGTCCCAGGAAAATGCAGATATTGGCTGGTATCAAGATACTGGAATTCCCATCTCAGCATATTTCCATTCCACCTCTCCTCCCTAAACCAACTACCTCACACAGGCAAGTATTCAAACTTCTGGTTATTTCAGTGTGATCCTCTCACAATTACTCCTTAGGGAGTTATCCTGTTTTTTATGCATACTTAAATATTCACCAGAAACACAAACAAGGAGAACAGAACTAACAGGAAAAAAAAAAAAATTGAAAGATAAGTGTTTTTTAAAAAAATCTTTAATTGCCCACAGAATGCTGTTGGGAAGATAACAGACAAGAACTTAAAGCACTCCTGCAGGAAGGTACCTTCAACCTATCTGATAGTAGTGAAGTTGGCTGGATGACTCACATCAATGTGATGCCAGAAATCAAGATACATAACCTATTTAGAAAGAGCAAAAATGGAGAACAAACGGTACTGTATGCCAAAAATGTCTGTTTCTGAGTCACTGACAACAGAAAATCATGTCTTAAGAAATAAAGCACAAGTCAGGATACTAGCTGTGATTTACTACAGACACGAAAGCTTGCATAGCATGGCGGTTAAGCATCTATTGCATGTTGTGGGAAATAAAAATTTCATTATCACACTGGACATAACACAGAGTGAGATAACCTGGAGCTTTTATGCTGCCATTATCAGAACATGCTTGAAATTTCTAAAAATTGAGGACAATTTCTTATACTGAGAAATGTTAAATCTAACCCAAGGGAAAGCTGCGCTCGACTTCATCCAGACAGATAACAAGTACCCCACTGTGTCACAGAGAACAAATACAGAACAAAGACTGTTCTTGCCCCCAGGTCTTAGAAACAAAGGACATATTCCCAAACAAATCTTTGCAAAATGACTTAAGTGGTCCCACCCCCTACCCATGCTATCTCCTCAGCTGTGCTGGCACAACTGGCTGTTGCAATGCATTGCAAACCATTTCAGGAAAACAGATCTGAGTTAAACTAGAATAGGAACCTGATCCAACCTTCTCCTCATGCCCCTCTCCCCGCTTCTGGCCCCTTTTTATCTTTTTTAAGAGTATACTTATGAATTTTCAGATTTCGTTCTTGACCTGGTACAACTGAGGTGACAGAACAAGGCAGGAACACACATCTGCTGGCTGAAAACTTTTTAGCTTGATTTGCCAACAAACATAAGAAACAAAATACAGATAAAGCAAAAGAAGGACTCGATAAACAATCGTTGTGATAGGTAATAGTTTATTCTTCTAAATTTCAAACCTTGCTATTCCAAAATGCAAACATTTAGAATAAAGTATCAAGAAAACTCCAGTTTTTACTTATCAACTAGCATGTATCAAATGCAAGTTTGCATTTATAAGAGCTTTCTTTATTTTGATGGTTGTGCCTACTCCGAAATCTTTTGCCTTGCCTTGGGGCTGAGCAGCTATATTAACACAGTCTTGCACCTTGATAACTACCAACATACAGATACACACAATTCCTAGTCACTCAAATTTTATTTCACAGGATTTAACTGTATGCTTCAGTGGGGAGACACTCTTTCAGTACACAGAGTATTATTCTTCAACAGAGATACAGACTGTGTGCATGAGCACACTTATTTATCCCTCATTTCACCACATTTCCATAATGCCTTTATCTAATGGCTCTTTCACTGAGTCTTCCTGTTAGCATATTTATCCTTTCAACATACTTCCAGTTTTGTTTTTGACTGTGGGTATCTGTTTTTATTTATATCTGGTCCACTTACTCAGCATCTTATTTCTTGAGATGGCTTTATGGCACACATGTACTACAAGAGGAATTACACACTCATTTGTTAAGAAAAAAAACAGCTGTTTTCAAGATTGCCTGGCTATACTCCAGTGCTTAAGACAAGAAGGACTGTTATTTCTCTAATGAATCAGGATACTTTTTTCCTTCAAGCACAGAGGTATACAATGGCTGCAAAGTACAATAGACCTCCTAACTCCCAGCATTTAGCAGAAATGAAACACAAATGAGGTCCTCTACACCTGATCCTAAGCCAAAATATACTTCAGTAAAGGAATGATGAGCAACAGGAGAACCCATTTTTCCTGAGTCTCACCAGGAGCTTTTGTCATCCAGCTGCATAAAGCTGACATGGCAAAGAAAGCTCAGTAGGCCAGTGCAGTATGTATATTGCAGCTGAAATGTCCAGAGAATTCAAAACAAATATCTTAAAATACTTAATTGCAAATGGAAAATGGCAACTTTATGAAACTTATAATTCAGAAAAATCCAGCCTAGCTGTCTTGGGAAACAGTGCACAATTTCCAAAGACATCTTCTTATTAAATTTCATCTTTCTTATCTACTTCTTGGAGATGCCTGGAGGGACTTAAGAGTAATCAAGAATATCTTCAATACAGTCAAAAACATTTTCTATGTGTCCTCCTCAAAAAAATATTTAAACTTTGACTTGAAATTCGCAGCAAACAGGAAAACTTCCAAATTAACAACTGGAGTACCAAGAGGAACACCGTACTATGACAGGCCAGACTATACATATACAAACATCAAGAAACATAAATACCAACATTCAGTGCCACCTGTGCTTCAGGTACAGACCTGCTTCCAGTCAACATCAGAACTGGTCAATCTGCAGTCCATCTGACACCATGTACATTCTAAACATCATCACTCTTTCTAGACATATGATAAAGAACACTTTCGTTCACTTGTCTGCCTGAGAAAAAAACCCATTTACTGACAGAGGAGTTTCCTAAATTTACCACTGTACTAAATATATTGTTTCAGCTAGTATTGCACCTGCTAAGATAAAACTTATTTCAGGTAGATATTAAAAAACAGTACTTCCGAACCTTAAATGACTATACAGCAGGCTTTGCACAGACTGATCCCCTTAGATTTTTGCTGGGCAACAGGAAGCTGGAAGAATCCAGAAATTAACTGTAAAGCAGAAACACCTAGAATTAGCCTGATAAATTCTACAGTTCATCTTTCCTCTTCGTTCACCTGCTCATCAGAATACAAACTTCAGTTACATCAAGCTGGAGGCGAATACTCTTCAGGAAAGTGCAATGCGAATAAATGCAACTACATAAAACTGCACTGCTACACAGTCAGGTGATCTCTTATGTTCAGGAGGGATGGGGCAAGAAGAAGAAAGGCGTGCCGTCCCTTCCAACAGTAGGGACATAAACATGAACAGGCTGCGAAACTACACCAAGGCCATTCCATTAACAGAGTGGGTCTGTAGCTGCAGGGAAACTACTTGTGGGTCCCAGCTTCATTCCTAGAAGCAGCCAGCCGTAAAACAAAACCCACTGCCAAAACTGGCACTGATAAATGACCAATGATGAGCTGAGCAGAAAAGCAATAGTTATAGAAAATTGAATGCTGTCTTTTCACTTTCCAGAAAAACATGGTCGCATTAGCGGTACAGTGTGAGGAATGCTGTGAATAGTTAAATTCACTAACAGCAGTCAGTCCTCATTCCAGAGTCTTCCTCTGAAAAATAAAAAAAAAAGTGTGCATATATAATGCACATTCTAACCATGTCACTTAAAAAACTGAGGAACATCCATGAAAAACAACTAATTTAAACCCATTAAATTGTACTTCAGGAATTCTGTATATTTCAGTGCAAATCGGTGAAACTGATCTACAGGCTAAGCAGACAGATATATGACCACACTTACAAAGAGAATACAACAGTCTCCTATAATGCACAAAAAAAAAAAAAATTCATAGGGCATCATTAAATTTCATAAGCAAATGTTTTCCTGCCAACTGTTATCCAATTTGTTTCAGTAAGCGAGTGGAAAAAAATAAAAAAAGATATCCATTCATTCTTTGTCTGTATGCTTAACTTCAAAGAATTCCAGGAATCTATTGTAAATCTAAAAAAACTCCTCAGTCACCACAGCACATTGTTCCCTAAAGGAACACTGGGTCAAATTCAAAGTAGCAGCAATAGAATTGCATTCAGAACTTTTTCTATAGAGCCTGCAATGGACAAAACCTCCAAAGTCAGCACCGAGTCTTCAGGGGGCAAAAGAAAAAATATGGCTGTGAACTTAAAAAGAAGGGAGACCAACAGATAAATCCCCACTGAGTAATTATAAGGAGAGGCTCTCCCAAACATTAGCTAACCAGTACATAAAAGGCAGTTCAGTAAAGACCACAGTCAAGTCAACTAGTGGATTAACATACAGTCATAATTGGCTGCCATCACTGAATAAGCAACCTGAAGAAAACAGACAAAATCCAGCCACTGGTGAAAAAACCTCCAATAATTAAAGATATTTCAGTAAGGCAGACAGCACTCTGAGCATGCACTATGCTTCTGAAATGACGATTCCCCTGGCCACCTCCAGCTGCTCAGTACTGTTGGCCTGCTGGAAGTTTTCATCTCATTCCTACACTTACAAACACCTGCTAACCTATTTCAGACACAAAGAGTCAGGTTAGCTTTAACACTGTAATTATTACACCTGCCTTTGCCTACCCTCTTTTGATAAAGGTGGTATGGGGAGTGCCCAGACCAGCACCAGGGGTGGCACACAAGACCTCCAGCACAGGCAGGCAGGAAGTAACGGCAGCAACTTCGACAGCGGAGACAGCCACTGCTTGGGGCTTCTGTCTACAGCCACCCTGCGAATTTAGACCAGCACTTTAGTGAGCAAAACACAAGGTGAAGTAATATCTGAAACACTCAGAACACCAGATCAATTCCCAACCCAGAGGACCATATGAAGACACGCTTCCTATATTTTACATTGGTATCACCTAGTGATAACCCCCTAAGCCATTAAGTATCTTTGACTGCCAAGTCTTTAGTTTTTCCTACACAACGGCTTTATCTTTTCCTACCTAATTACATAATACCTTATTTTAATGTCCCACAGACATCTCTAACCAACAGGCTATTATCAGACAGCTTTACCAGGGACAGTATAACATATCGCCAATCCCCTTTCACACACAGTCTCATTAATGACACCAAGAAAATATTAATGATTGCTAAAAGGACTCCACCTTTTCGCTGTACTAGTGGTAACTGCGCTTCTTCGAAGGCAGTGTCACCATCCTACTCTTTACTGTGCCACCCAAATTATGGTGCAGTTTAGACCAGCTAGCTTTGCAATTGCTGTTGATTTTATGACACCTCTTTAACCAGTGTTGGTATGTCCTTATCAAGGTCTGGTACCTGCTTACTGAAACTTAACTACCTTTGCCAAATACTTCATGCAGCAATAACATAACGTTGATGCCACATCTTGTGTGGAGTCATTAAGCCCTCCTACATGAGATGGAGCAGCTTGGCTCACATAACATCACACCTAAAAGTTAACTATCTGGAGGGAAAGCAGCACATTCTTTATTGAAAGCTTCGGTATTTAGCTTCAAATAGAAAAAAAAAAAAAAGGATTTATTTAAAAAGCAAAGTGCATGCCCTTTTGTGAAAGCACTACAGATGCTCAACATCTGATGTTTTAGGATTATGAGTTTGGAGTCATCTCATTGCCAAAAAAAACCAACTTGCAGTAATAAAATGAAAAATCACCCCCCTTTGTTTCACAACTCAGAAGTGACAAATACCTCGGGTAGCTTTTGAAGCTGCCAGACCAACCACGATAAACTTCAGAGAGAAGTTTTCAATCACACGTAACTAGGATAGCAAAACGCTGGGCGAAAGTGACCCCTCAAAGCCTGAGTGTACTCTGAAGTTGGGAGAATTATGCTCATTTACAACTTGCATTAGGTAACATGGAAAACTGACAAGTCTTGTTTTGTGGAAGCGACTGATCACAGCACCAAAAGCTGCAGCAACGACTGCGGCCGTGTACTTGGGAAACCTTTAAACCGTTCAGACAGCTGCGAACGATTGCTGCCACCAGGCGCTCTGGGCTCCATCCCGGTGTAGGAAGATGCAAACACGTGGAGCAGCTGCCACGGGACAAGTGCCCGACACTGAGGCCCCGGTCCCGCGCGCACCCACACCGGTTCCACCGGGGCCGCGGCACCGGCCCGAGGCCGAGCCCGAGCCCGCCCCACGGAAGGACGGGGGCGGCGCGGAGAGACCGGGAGCCGTCCACTGGCACGAGCCACAGACCCCTCCATGCCCGCCGCCGCCTCAGGCCCGCAGCCGCGCACACGCAAGGCCGCGCGCCCAGTGCTCTCGCCAGGGACGGACTGGGAGGGGATCACGGCGGGGGGAGGCCGGGCGCAGCGGCCGTCCTTCCGCTCGCCACGGCCGCTGACGGAGAAAAAGCAGCGACCCCCTCCCGCAGCCCCGCTTGCCCCTGTCCCCGGCGGGTCCCGGCCGGTCCCGCAGCACATACCTGGCGCCCATCGCCAGCGGGGCGGGGCTGCCAAACCGCGGCCGCTCTGACTCCTGCTACCGCCCACCCCCACTCTGGCGCCACTTCCGGGGTCCGTGATCGGTGACGCCAGCGGTCGGCGCCGCGGCGGAGAACCCGGAAGTGGAGCGGGAAAGGTGGCTGTCGCGGTGCTGCCTTGTCCCATTCTGGCCCGGGCCGCGTTCAGGGTGGGCGCTGGGCTGGAGGCCTGCGAGGGGTGAAGCTCGGTCGGGGTAAAGTTCCGGTCCTGGTAAAGGCCCCTGGAGCTCGGGCGGCTCCCCGGGGCTGGCAGATTTCTGGAGAGGTCACGGTTCCACTTTACAGTTTGACAGCTTTGCTTTTGTAAAAAGAAAATATTTGACAGAATCGTCACAGGATCACAGACTGGTTTGGGTTGGAAGGACCTAAAAGCTCATCCAGTTCCAACCTACTGCAACAGGCAGGGACACCTTCCACTAGACCAGGTTGCTCCAAGCCCCATCCAACCTGGCCTTGAGCACTGCCAGCGATGGGGCAGCCACAGCTTCTCTGGGCAACTTGTGCCAGGGCCTCACCACCCTCACAGGGAAGAACTTCTGCCTAAGATCACATCTCAATCTCCTCTCTGTAAGGTTAAAGCTGTTCCCCTTGTCCTGACCCTACAGCCCCTTGTCCAAAGCCCCTCTCCAGGTTTCTTGTAGCCCCTTTAGGCAGTGGCTGCTGCTGTAAGGTCTCCCCTTGAGGAGCCCTCTCTTAACCAGTCTAAACCAGCCCAGCTCTCTCAGCCTGTCTCCAGAGCAGAGCTGCTCCAGCCCTTGCAGCATCCCTGTGGCCTCCTCTGGACTTGCTCCAACGGCTCCATGTCCCTCTTGGTTGTTGCCCCAGAGCTGGACACAGGACTGCAGGAGGGGTCTCCCCAGAGCTCAGCAAAGGACCAGAATCCCTTCCCTCGACCTGCTGCTCACGCTCTGGCGATACAGCCCAAACCCCAAGCAACAAAAATGAACTGGTAGAATGTAGGAGTCAGGAACAAGTTTCAGGGGTGTTTTGCATGAGCAGAATGGCTAAAAAAGCGCCCTGTCGGTGATCTTTATGCACCCTTCTAATTGCAGGTCCAAAGAAAGATTGAAGGTGGAAAACCTCATTAAAATAAGGTATCACAGTATCACAGTATGTTAGAGATTGGAAGGGACCTCGAAAGATATCTAGTCCAATCCCCCTGCCGGAGCAGGAACACCTAGATAATGTTACACAGGAATGCGTCCAGGCGGGTTTTGAATGTCTCCAGGGAAGGAGACTCCACAACCTCCCTGGGCAGCCTGTTCCAGTGTTCCGTCACCCTCACTGAGAAGTTTTCTTCTCAAGTTTAAGTGGAACCTCTTGTGTTCCAGTTTGTACCCATTACCCCTTGTCCTATCATTGTTTGCCACTGAGTAGAGCCTGGCTCCGTCCTCGTGACACTCCCCCTTTATATATTTATAGACACTTATAAGGTCACCCCTCAGTCTCCTCCAAACTATAGAGACCCAGCTCCCTCAGTCTTTCCTCATAAGGGAGATGCTCCACTCCCTTAATCATCTTCGTTGCCCTGTGCTGGACTCTCTCCAGCAGCTCCCTGTCCTTCTTGAACTGAGGGGCCCAGAACTGGACACAATACTCCAGATGCGGTCTCACCAGGGCAGAGTAGAGGGGAAGGAGGACCTCTCTTGACCTACTAACCACTGCCCTTTTAATACACCCCAGGATGCCATTGGTCTTCTTAGCCACAAGGGCACAGTGTTGGCTCATGGTCATCCTGTCGTCCACTAGGACCCCCAGGTCCCTCTCCCCTACACTGCTCTCTAACAGGTCGTTCCCCAACCTATACTGGAACCTGGGGTTGTTCCTGCCCAGATGCAGGACTCTACACTTTCCCTTGTTATATTTCATCAAGTTACTCCCTGCCCAACTCTCCAGCCTATCCAGGTCTCGCTGGATGGCAGCACAGCCTTCTGGCGTGTCAGCCACTCCTCCCAGCTTAGTGTCATCAGCAAACTTGCTGATAGTACACTCAATTCCCTCATCTAAATCATTGATGAATATATTAAATAATACCGGTCCCAGTACTGACCCTTGAGGCACTCCACTAGTTACAGGCCTCCAACTAGACTCAGCCCCATAGACTACAACTCTCTGGCTTCTCTCCTTCAGCCAGTTTGCAGTCCACCTCACTACCTGATCATCCAGTCCGCACTTCCTCATTTTAGCCGTGAGGATGCTGTGGGAGACTGTGTCAAATGCTTTGCTGAAGTCAAGGTAGACCACATCCACCGCTCTGCCATCATCCATCCACCGTGTTATTTCCTCATAAAAGGCTAAGAGATTGGTCAAACATGATTTCCCCCTGGTGAAGCCATGTTGACTGCCCCTCATAACCTTCTTATCCTTGATATGCCTTAAGATGGTACCAAGGATAAGGTGTTCCATCACTTTCCCAGGGATGGAGGTGAGGCTGACCGGTCTATAGTTACCCGGGTCCTCCTTCTTGCCCTTTTTGAAGACTGGAGTGACATTTGCTTTCCTCCAGTCCTCAGGCACCTCTCCCGTTTCCCAAGACTTGGTAAAGATGATGGAGAGTGGTCTAGCAATGACTTCCGCCAGTTCCCTCAGCACCCGCGGGTGCATCCCATCTGGACCCATGGATTTATGGATGTCCAGATTGCTCAACTGGTCTCTAACCCATTCCTCATCGACTAAGGCAAACCGCTCCGTCGACCTGACTTCATCTAAGGTCTCAGGGGTACAGGGCTCTTCAGGACTGCCCGCAGCAGAGTAGACAGAGACAAAGAAGGCATTCAGTAACTCTGCCATCTCTGTATCTTCTGTCACCAGGGCACCCATCCCGTTCATCAGTGGGCCTACATTGCCTCTGGTGTTAGTTTTGTCTGCCATGTATTTAAAAAAGCTCTTTTTGCTGTCCTTGACCCTTCTTGCCAGGTTTAATTCTAAGGATGCCTTAGTCCTCCTAGCTGCCTTCCTACATCCTCTAGCAGCAGCCTTATATTCCTCCCAAGTGGCCAGCCCCTCCTTCCATGACCTGTAAACTCTCCTCTTCCACTTGAGCATACCCAGCAATTCCCTATTTAGCCATGCAGGTCTCTTGGCCCTCTTCCTTGACTTCCTACGTGTCGGGATGCTCCGATCTTGAGCACGGAAAAAGCAGTCCTTGAATGTCAACCAACTATCTTGGGTCCCTTTACCTTCAAGCAGCCCTGCCCATGGGATTTCCCCTAGCAATTGCTTGAAAAGGCCAAAGTTTGCCCTGCTAAAGTCCAGGGTTGCAATTCTACTTGGTATTCTACTAGTCCTGCCACACAAGATCCTGAACTCCACCATCTCGTGGTCGCTGCAACCAAGGCAGCCCTCAACCCTTACTGCTTCAACCAGATCCTCCTTGTTAGTGAGGATGAGATCCAGTAGCGCTCCTCTCCTGGTTGGCTCATCCACCATTTGCAGGAGGAAGTTATCATCCATACACTGGAGGAACCTCCTGGACTGTGGCTGGGTTGCCGAGTGGTCCTTCCAGCAAACATCAGGGAAGTTAAAATCCCCCACGACGACCATGGCCTGTGACTGTGAGGCCGCTCTCAGCTGCCTGTAGAAGGCCTCGTCAACTTCCTCACCCTGATCCGGTGGTCTGTAACAGACACCTACAACAGTATCCCCCCTGCCAGCCTGCCCCTTAATTCTCACCCACAGACTCTCAACTTGCTCATCATCTGTCCCTGGACAGAACTCGGTGCACTGTAGTTCCTCCCGCACATAAAGAGCAACCCCACCACCCCGCCTGGCTGGCCTGTCTTTCCTGAAAAGGACATAGCCTTCCATGACTATATTCCAGTCATGTGAGCTGTCCCACCACGTCTCTGTAATTGCCACCAGATCATAATCTCCTGACTTAACACAGGTTTCCAACTCCTCCTGCTTATTTCCCATGCTGCGTGTTGGTGTACAGACATTCCAGGGAGCGAGTTGAGCACACCGATTTCACCCTAGGATTGTAGGAGGCCTCCCAGTCTTCATTAATTCTGGAGCGCTGCCCCACTGGGGCAAGCCCAGCTACAACCCCATCCCCCTTCGAATCTAGTTTAAAGCTCTCCAAATGAGCCCTACTAATTCGTGCCCCAGCATCCTTTTCCCTCTGTGAGACAAACCTTTCTCACTTGTCATTGTCCAGACTGGTGCCCTATAAAACCAGCCGTTATCAAAGAATCCAAAGCCCTGCCTGTAGCACCAGTCTCGAAGCCAATTGTTCATGAACTGAATCTTCCCATTCCTTCCCACATCATCAGTGGTTTTGGAGATGCTTGACCACCAAAGAACTATTAACCAGAGATTGGATGTTCTTAATATTACAAAGAGGCAGCAGGTTGGAAGTGAAGGTCTCCAGCTCTCATTAGAGGACTGATCCCAAAATTCCAAATAGCAGCAGTGAGGATGAAACAGAGGTACAGTTGGTAAATCATCGTTCACTGGGCTTTTACCTTTTGTTTGCACATAGGACTGTGGAGTTCTATGGTATTTACAGTTTTCTGTGATCTACAGTATGTCGTGGTTGAGGAGAAATCTGTGGGGGTTGTAGTGGTCATATTTTACTCTTTTATGGGAATCTGTTAGTTACGGACATTGGAATGTGTGTTTAGTCTTTACAATTGTCCTGGGTTCAGCAGTAGCAGTCATGTTTTTCCTTTGTGTTAACTGGTGCAGTGCTGTGTTTTGACTTCCAGCTTGAGAACAGTGTTGGTGAAGCCGATGTTTTCGGTTGTTGCTAAGTGATGTTTACCCTGACCAAGGACTCTGTGAGGCTCATGCTCTGCCAGGGAGGAGGGGAAGCTGTGAGGAAGCAGAGACGGGGCGCCTGACGCGGGCTAGCCGGGGAGGTATTCCATACCACAGCACGTCATGCCCGGGGTGAGGGGTAACTGGGAGTTACCTGGAAGGACAGGGGCTTTCGGGTGGAACTCGCTTTCTTGGCCGGTGGTATCGTATTCTCTTCCCTTGTTATTTTCCCTTATCATTGTTTTAGCTGATAGTAGCGGTGGTGATTTGTTGCTGGACTGTTCTTGTCTCAACCCGTAGGAGTTGCACTCTCTCGATCCTCCTCCCCGTTCCTCTGGGAGCGGGGAAGGGGAGAGCCCTGGTGCGGGGGGGGGGGGGGGGGGGGGGGAGACGGACACGGACCTCGATTGTTGTCAGCTCGGCACCACTCACTGGGAGTGAGTGAACAAGTTACCTGACTGGGTTTAAACCACGACAACAATTAACTACATATTCTTGTTTAGGCTAATATATAAGCCTAAGAAGCTCTTTGAGTTGTTTTCTTTCACAGCCATTTACATATTTCTCAGGCCTTATCAACAGGAGGAAAGCCTAATTTGGTTTGAGACAAGAATCTGGTTCTCTTGTTGCATGTCTTCCTCATCATTGGACTGTAGCCTCTATACACAGTAAAATTTCAATTTAAGAGCCCTTGTATCCCTGTCTGTGTCTAAGTTTCTATATTCAGTGAAATACTAATTTAATTTGGTATCAACTATTATGCAGTGAAATACTAAATTAATTCAGTGTCAGTAGCACTGTTTATCCCGTGCAGCATATGAAACAACAGTCTCTTGCAAAAAGAGTATGTGGTCATGTAATGAAAACTGTCCTGGTCTGCATACTTTTAATGACTGCCTGTGCTTCTCAAGTCCATAGGAGGTTGCAGAACTAATTAAAACTGATGGGTGGATGCAGCATTTGTTATGTTTTGCTTCAAAGACAGGTAGCCTCTGTGACTGTAAAGGAAGTGTAAGAAACATGAGGAGATTAAAATGCATAGAAAACCCACCCTTTTTGTATAAATTCTTTCCAAATAAGATGGATTGCACCAACCCCCTTAAATTGCCCAGTTAATACTATATAGAGTTAGACCAGGTTTTGACTTGTGAACACAGATATGAATAGAAAGTGTGGTAAGTTGCTTAGTGGTGGTACCCAGAGCAGATCACATAATTCTAGTACTTATCACCCTGTTGTGTCTAAACTGCAGTAAAGGAACAGATTCCCTGTGGGGAATATTACTGAAGGTGGGTAGGATAATTCAGACCAGAATTAACTGATGAGATGGTTGTGGTGTGGCTAAGAAGACTGCAAAAGCCTAAGCCGAAAGGAGAGAAATGAAAAGGAGCACTCTTTGGAGACTGTGATGATGTTTTGAACATAATATGTGCAATAGAGTCATTAATGAGACAGAAATAAGAATTTGATTTGCATCCATGAAATTTGTAGGTGACAGGAAGTTATTACGAGTAATGATCTTCTTGACTAGAACGAGAGAAATGGAATGAAATTTAACAGCATAAAGTTCAAAATCAGGAACTGAAAGAACATAAAATCTTTGCTATGAACTCATTAGGAAAGAGGTCTTAGAAACATTGAGGTTTCTTGAAGACCTTACAACACCTGATTTTCTCTGTCTTGCTGCGATGGTTAAGCCAATAGTCATGGTCATGGATCTGTAGGAGAGAGGCATTTCTCTTCTTTTTTTTTTAACACAAACTAGACATCTATCGTGTTTGCATGGACTTGACCCCTAATGGAGTTGTTTCTGTTCCCATGCCTTTCTTTTTTCCCTCCAATTTATAAACATAATAAAGGCCAGAAACTGTGTTTCTTTCCCACAAAACAATTAGGAAATTGAATTTTAAAGACAGGTTGTTTCAAAGGGAAAAATTGGCAACTTCTAGTCATGTAAAATAGCGGCAACTCTACACTGAAAACAGCACGGGGTGTGTGTGTGTGTGTGTGTGTGTGTGTGTGTGTGAAATTCAGAAACAAGGCCCTGAGACTTCCAAGAAAGCCACAAAATAATAATACCTTGGAAGGAGGGGGCCTGGGATGCTCTGGGAATGTGAGATAAGCAGACAGCAGGTTAGCTGACCTATGAAGGAAGCACGGAGCTGGGTGAGTGGCTCTGAGTGTCTGTTTGCAGCATGAAGATGGGAAAAGCCCTCTCAATTGAGGGCTGCAGTCTGCATGACAGAGCATGAAATTTTTAGTGCTGTCAGTATGAAAATACTTTTTTCTAAAATTTAGAGGCAAAAAATGAAACTCAGAAGAACTGTATCGAAGATGGTTAGAAGTTATTTTAAGACTTCATCACATCTGAAGAGGATCACACCAAGGGAACCAAATATTTGTTGTGTTTATGCCAAGTGATCATGGTCTGAAGACAGTTCTTGTTACAGTAACATAAAATAAATAAGTGCTGCTTCAATAAGGCTTATTTTGAATAGCTGGAAAAAAGTCAAGTCTTACCCACTGAAAAAACTGAACAGAAAAGCTGAATGAAAGTATTATGAATGAAACCATTTTGAACCCTAAAACACAAGCTTATGGTGTTTAAAACTGGAGCTTAGTGGAAACAAGGAAGAAACTCCTGAGGTCATAAATATAAACAAATAAACCAACAAAAAGGGAGCTTGGTAATGGATACCAAAGAAACTAGGAATTATTTGAAACTTAGGTGAGAAAAGAGTCAAAATACAAAAGGGAAAAAGCTGCAATATGCAGTAGTTTTTACTCCCATACTTGGCAATGCATTCCTTACGGTATGTTCTTTGTTGACCTAGATTTTGTTTCTACTGATTTTTATTTTTTTTTTTTTGTGTGTGTGTCTTTTTAAAAGCTGCCTGCAAAACTTCAACTGGCACAAAGACGTAGAAACAGAAAGCAAGATAGGACAAAAAATTTGGAATGACAGAAGGCGCCTTTTTTCTATTTTTTTTATACCACCCGCTCACAATTAAAACTTTATCTCCTCCAGATGACACACAGAAGGTGGGCAGGATTTTAGAAGCAGCTGATTGATGATTGTAGCAAGTAGGATGTCTGATTTTAATAGCTATCCTGCAGTGCAACTTTCATAAGCAGTTGTTAAATCCTCCTGTGTTCAGTGCTGGTAGGACACCCCAGCCCTTCCCTCACAAGAACTACATTTCTGCTTTCAGCATCTGGCAGCGTACTAACATCTTTAGTTCTTAGTCAGATTACTGCTGGTAAAGAGCATGGTAAACCTCGCAAGAGGGATATGCCTATGCCAAGACTGATTACTTGTTTTACATGGGCTGAATTTGCATTTGCAATAAATGTGGTTTATTCCATTTGAGCTTTGCACTGAATCCTGAAATTGCAGAATATGATCCAGTTTAGGATTCCTTTGCTGAGAAAAAAAGATGCAAAGGGTATCTGTCCTACTGACTGTCTTGTCACCTACTTGATGCAAATCACAAGATTTTAATGCCAAGTAATATATTTGCACGATAGAGGCCTCACTACTGATCAGCTTCAGCCCAGTTCTCATCAGATGCAGAACTGTAAAACACGGATTTTTTTAATCTTAAAAATTAAACTGTTTCCCCCCCCCCCCCTCCCGTGACAGCTGATATTTCCAGAGGTTAAAAAGGAAAAAGAAAAAAGGAAAAAAAGCGTAAGCTTGTCATCTAGCGTTTAACAATAGAAACCTTTAAGAAGTGTGATGATTGGGAAAAGTTATCCTGTGTCTTTTGGGTCACAAAAATTCTTTCTGATGCTAAGCACAAAAGAAAAAATAAATTCTCTTTAGAATTGCCTTTGTAGTTTCTTTTCATTTATTCTTTTGGCTTGACATCAACGGAATAGTCTTTTTGTGTACCGTGTATAGTGCATAAATACAGAGAATGCATTTCAAGAAAAAGAAAAACGTTAGCTTTCCTGAGAAAGACAATGTGTTACCTTTTGAGAAACACTTTTCACAGGAATTAAATTAGAAACTCAAAAAAAAGTGAAATGCTGAAGAGTCATGAAAAAGCAACATTGTTCTTGAGTGCTCTGCAAGGCTTGAAAAACCTTTCTTTTGGCTTGAAAGTTTTCTTTAATTCAAAATTCTTACTCGGCTTGTTGTTTACACCCTGAATCTGTTTCTTATGTCTTATTCCTGGATAATTTATTTTGGTTCCTGCTATTGTGCCAAAAGTGTGATACACAAATATTCTCAAATTTGTCTTCAGCAGTTTTTGCTGAAACTTGAACATACATAAATCTGTCATGACATTCACTCTTATGCCTCATTATATGTTCTAAGAGCTTTTACAGTCTGTTATGTCTTTGTTTTTCACTTACTGCTTTTGCATTTGTTGTAGAGATTAAATATATATGATCTGTATTTCAAGTAACCACTCCTAATTTTTTGGTCCTGTATATAGTTGTTTAAAAAAATGCCAGACTGATATAAAAAGTTTTGGTGGAATGAAACAAAGATTGAAAGTAATGCTACTGACAGAACTTTATGGTTTGTGTTCTACTCCTTATAGATGTATGGGTTTACAATGTAAACCTTGCAAAGTTATTTCACTGCTGTTACATGTGCAAACAACTTAATTGTACTTTGAATTTTGAAATATTTGGTTTCAATACATGATTACGTGATTGATTTTTGCAAGAACATAGCATACCTATAATTTTTCTGTTCCAAACTATCAATCCCTCAACTCCACAAATTTTTGAATAAATTATGCATGTAAGAGCAGATGACTGCTCCAGGGTATTATATAACTTTTTAAAAAACTGTACAACTGTCTTCTAAACAATTTGTATACATATAAAATGGAAAAGCAAATACATGGTACACTTTCCATTACATAGTCTAAGTACATCTTTTGGAACTTGAGTTGGAAAAATGAGATCCCTGAAAAAGCATGGCACATTGGATACCAGTATTTTTCTCTCCTTCCCACTCCTAATGAGAGAAGAAATACTGTGGTTATTAGGGATGGACCTGACAAAGCTGAACTAAGAGATCATGTTAATTATAGACTATTTTAGTAGAGATATTTAGATTGAATTAATTCCTACTGCGCCTACTGCCGTGATGGACAGTCTTTGAAGAGCCTAAACTCACAAATTACTTGTGTTGCTGGCAGTTACAGTGATTTTATCAATGTGCAAACTACTCAAGCAGACTTTAACCATCATGTGTTGACCAATCATCAGTCCACTTAGAAAGAAAACAAACCAGCAACAGAAGCAATAAAATTGACATTGCATTGTAAGCATAATAATAAACAAACCATCCCTTTCCCATCCTCTCCTTTCCTTTAAACAAATCCAAGCTACCAGGTTCCTACAGAACAAGTAGGTATGTCTCACCTTGATGCTTGTCAGATTGGAGGCCCTCCCAAATGTCAGAGCATAGGGTTAAAATACAAAAGCTTTTAACAAAAACTGGGCCTAGAGAGCTACTTGTCTGTATGCACTGGATGCCCTGTGAGACAGTTTATCGCTTTGTATGTGTTTTCTACACTGCGGCATGAGATGTGGTCTGTGATGCTGTTCCAGCCTCATCTGGAAATGTCAGGAATGATCATAACACTGACACCTCAGCCAAAGTTGGGGAAGGATGAGAAGGAAAGGGAATGAAAGGGTCGCAGGACTGGTCGGTTTTGGTTCACAAATCTGAGAACCGCACCAGGCATGTACAGCACTTTTAAAGCACGATAAATTAAACTGCGCTCTCCAACTTCTTAGTGTGGAGGTATCTGTGCTGATGCCAAAGTCTCCTAGAAGTACAGTCTTGCTTGATCAGGACCCTGCATATTTGTTGGAAATAAAGAACAGTCTACCGTATTCTTGTTAATTACTTTTCTAGAGAGAAGAGGAGGCCAGATGATTAACATTACACATTTGTGTTAATGTAACAACCTCCATCAGTCTGTTCATTCATAAAGTGGACAGGCGTGTGTGAAATTTGGGAGCCTTAACTGGAACAGAATGTTGCTGTTTGAAGAGACCTGATCCATTTGCCTCTGAAGACAGTCTTCATAGTACGTCCAGCCATCAATTTCCTGAAGTTAATACATACTTGAAGGTAGGATTACTGCCAAGATTATTTCATTCCCAAAGCCACATGTCTTACTGTAGACAGTAATCTGTTTGCTAGACCACCTGCCAAAACAAAAACCACCTGCCATTTCAACCTCTTACCTCCCCAATATTTGTTCCATTCTCTAGAAGCAAAGCATAATCTTAATCTACATAGTAAAGCCTATTTAAGACATGTTTATTATATAGAATGGAAGATACCAAGGAAGTGTGCAGAACATAACCAAACAGCTGCTTAAAGGTGTTATTTCTGGAATATACAGGGAGGTGAAAATGCAAGTGCAAAGAGCTACTGCATTTCTTGAATTATAACCTTGCAGGTGGTTGGTTTGAATTTTACATTTATTAAGATCTTGGTAATCTAAGACTCTATAAGGTTTGATCAGGCTTTATTGATATGTATTTAGGTGTTTGTAGATTGTGAAAACAGATGTGCTGTGGATTTTGAAGTGTAAATTAAAAGTACTTAAGTAAAAAATAAGTTTCATTAGCAAACAGAAATAACTCACGTAAAGCAATGCAGACAAACAGATCTTTCTATCCCAGCTAACACAGGTATCTTAGAACAATGGAAGAACATAGATAGTACAAAATTCATGTGCAACTTTAGGAGCAGAAGTGTTCAGACAATCCTAAACCTGAAATTATTACCCATGTAGGACCTACACTGCTTCAAGTCTGTATGACAGCTGGTCTAGAAAATGAATTACCTACCCACGTATAACTTGAGTGACAGCAGTACCTGTACTGGTTGTGTAACCATATTTCTGTCATCCAGTGAATTCATCTAGGAACAAATTGTACATGACCATGTCATTACAGTTATCTTCAGGAACGCACACGGGCACACTGGTAACCATTCATAAGCTGTTTTCTAATGACTGAGTGCTTGTTTTATGGGACTAATTTTAATCAATATATTTATTTACTGGGAGAATTGAAGGGAGATTATGTTTCTAAAAAAGCTGTCCTGAAAAGAAAAAGACCAAGTTACGTGCTTTTGCAGCCAACCTCCACCATGAACTAAGTTTGAAACCTGAGTTTGTCATGTCAGACATGGCATGCTGTTTGTGCTGGTAACTGGAGAAGTTCATACCTATTAAATATGATCACCATTATACAGTTCTTTGCCTCATTTTTAGATAGAGAATGGATGTGAATCAGGAATGCGTAGACACCTAGACTGTTGGAGCTTGGGTTGATTTACTGCAGAAATTAGATAACAAGCTATTTTAACACTGAAATACTTTCTTCAGTAGGAGATACTATAAAGTATCTACTCAGAGACATTTGCAACCTACTAATAGCTGAAGTTGTCACGGATCTAAAAGGGGTCAATCTGGTAGTCATCAAATTTGCACTAGCCATGAGTGCTCCTTGTCAGCTTAGGGGTAATCATCTAAAAAATTTAGACATACAGTCTTAATTCAGATGATCACTTTATGTTATTAGTACTTGGTAATTGCTACTTCTTCCTGAGACACATGTGATAGAATCACTTTTCCAGGAAAAAGAAAAACATGTTTGGATTTATTTTTGCATACTTGAGTGATTCCTTGCTTTTTAGACTGTTTTTTTATCAGCTCTGTATCATTGTTTTACTTGCTGCAATACTAGCTAACAGTCTATTTTCAGATTCTGTTACTAAAGAGCAACATTTTACTAATGGGTATTGTAAGATCCTCAGTGACACCCAGCCTATTCAAGGCCTTGCATGCTTTTCTTGTACTGCCTACCTGGCAATATCAGCTGATGTTCTCTACTTCCCAAGTGTTGGAGTACAAAGGTAGGGGGAAAAGCAAGCTCACCCTTGTCCATTTTCTGGGCTTTATAGAATCATAGAATAGTTAGGGTTGGAAAGGACCTTAAGATCATTTAGTTCCAACCCCCCTGCCATGGGCAGGGATACCTCGCACTAAACCGTATCACCCAAGGCCTCGTCCAACCTGGTCTTGAACACTGCCAGGGATGGAGCATTTACAACCTCCCTGGGCAACCTATTCCAGTGCCTCACCACCCTAACAGGAAAGAATTTCCTCCTTATATCCAAGCTAAACTTCCCCTGTTTAAGTACTAACCCATTACCCCTTGTCCTATCACTACAGTCCCTCAGGAAGAGTCCCTCCCCAGCATCCCTATAGGCCCCCTTCAGATACTGGTAGGCTGCTATGAGGTCTCCACACAGCCTTCTCTTCTCCAGGCTGAACAGCCCCAACTTCCTCAGCCTGCCTTCATACGGGAGGTGCTCCAGTCCCCTGATCATACTCGTGGCCCTCTTCTGAACTTGCTCCAACAGTTCCATGTCCTTTTTATGTTGAGGACACCAGAACTGCACACAATACTCTAGGTGAGGTCTCACGAGAGCAGAGTAGAGGGGCAGGATCACCTCCTTCGACCTGCTGGTCATGCACCTTTTGATGCAGCCCATGATACGGTTGGCTTTCTGGGCTGCAAGCACACACTGCCAGCTCATGTTCATTTTCTCATCAACCAACACCCCCAGGTCCTTCTCCGCAGGGCTGCTCTGAATCTCTTCTCTGCCCAACCTGTAGCTGTGCCTGGGATAGCTCCCACCCAGGTGTAGGACCTTGCACTTGGCATGGTTAAACTTCATGAGGTTGACATCAGCCCACCTCACAAGCATGTCAAGGTCCCTCTGGATGGCATTCCTTCCCTCCAGCATATCAACCAAACCACACAGCTTGGTGTCATCAGCAAACTTCCTGAGGGCGCACTCCATCCCACTGTCCATGTCAGCGACGAAGATGTTGAACAAGACTGGTCCCAACACCGATCCCTGAGGGACACCACTCATTACTGGTCTCCAGCCGGACATTGAACCATTGACCACAGCTCTTTGCGTGCGGCCATCCAGCCAGTTCTTTATCCACAGAGCAGTCCATCCACCAAACTGATGTTGCTCCAATTTAGAGACAAGGATGTCGTGTGGGACAGTGTTGAATGCTTTACACAAGTCCAGGTAGATGACATCAACTGCTCTACCCTTGTCCATCAGTTCTGTAGCCCCATCATAGAAGGCCACCAAATTGGTCAGGCAGGGTTTCCCCTTAGTGAAGCTATGCTGGCTGTCACCAAGCACCTTGTTGATTTTGATAGGCCTTAGCGTGCCTTCCTGGAGAATCTGCTCCAAGATTTTGCCAGGCACAGAGGTGAGACTGACTGGTCTGTAATTCCCAGGGTCATCCATTTTCCCCTTCTTGAAAATGGGGGTTCTATTTCCCTTTTTCCAGTCATCGGGAACTTTACCTGACTGCCATGATTTCTCAAATATGATGGCCAGTGCCTTAGCAACTTCATTTGACAGCTCTTTCAGGACCCGCAGATGGATCTCATCAGGACCATGGATTTGACCAGGATTAGAGCTTCTGATTCCCTTCATATCACTGTTTACAGCACGGATAGTTACTACAGAGAAGCAATTTTGCATCTGCCTGGACCTCCTCAAGATCTATATGCTCACCTAGAAATCTCCCAGTTGCCATCAGGCTACTGTCTCATTTCATGCCTTAATTGGGCAATGAGTCTAATTCGTCAGTCTTTTTGACTGTTGTTTTGGATGTCTGAATAGTGTCTGTCACTAAAAATTATTGCACATTTTTTTAAGGTGTTCCATAAAATTGTTTTATATCAGCATATAATTGATATCTTACTGCAGATGAAACTTTGTAGTATTTTGTGAAGTCCTCCCAGCCAAGAGGGAAATGGAGTATTTCTGTCAGAGGAAGCTAATTGGAAGAAGCCAGACTCATGCCTACCTTGAACTGCTGTGAGGATGTAGAGATGAATTTAAGAACATCAATTTGCCATCATGCATATTTCCTGAACAAATAGCTTTGTTGCCTGTGGTGTATACAAAATCCCTCTCCCTGAATAAAGCATGATCTACGGCACACTGTTTGTCAGGACAGCAGTCACTAAAAGTCAGGGCTATCTTTCTCCCCAAATTATCTCTCTCCCTTGCATGTCTGAGTTCTATTACTATTAATGCTCTCTCAGTTTTGCCCTGCTTCTAATTCTATTAACCACCTTTCAAAAGTAGCAAGATGTTAAAGATTTGGAGCACTCTGAACTGGGTACTAAACTAATGTAATTAGAGATAGACCATGCTATGAAGTCTTCTATTTAAGCCTGTTTAGTAAAAAGGGTTAAACACACTAAAACTTTATATGAGAATTAGTTGTGAACATTAGTGATAATGCACAGTTTGCACTATCTGATCCAATTAATATCTACAAATACAAAATTTGCTTTTAGGCTAAATCAGCTGAGCCAACAAGGTCAGCTTTTGCCCATTCAGAAAGGTCTGTTGTACACAAAAGACTTCAATCCTTATTTTTGACTACCTTTCCAGAAGCAGTTAACATGGTCAGATCGCAGTGGTCATGCAACACAGGGCCCACACTGCTGCCAGCAAATCTGTCTCCTTTTGCCTTCATTTATTGAGGCTAGATGTAAATGTGAGATGTTCTTGGATAAACGAGTAGTAACAAAGAGCCAGGACACAAAATAAGAAAGCAAAACATTGTAGCTTTATGAACCCATCACTCTCTAAAATGAAATTAATCTTAAGTCAATTTTAGAATGAGCAGAACTTTCTAAAATAATACAGGACTATTGTTTTATTAAGGCAAAGAAAGCAGCAATCTGTTATAGAAGTACTCCTAATTTTACGCACCTTATAATATAAAAATGATCAGCTCTTTCAAGCTTCAAGTAAGGGTTTAAGTTTTATGTAAGCAGTCTTGAGAAATTAATGGTATGTTATTTAGCAATCTTAGTTATACAACTATTATTATTAATGTAATTTTATTGAAAAAATACGAATGTTGCAAAAGTATCTATTAAGCATAAGTGATGTTGCCAAAACAATGTTTCTTTTATACCCTGAAGTCTTGTTAATAAGATCACTACATTGCCAACAATCTGAGCCCAGCTGTTTCTCAGTGCGGATTGAGGGACAAGTTCAATTTCAAAACCACATTAGCTTGCATATTCTAAAGTATGCATATATAAAAAAAGATTTTGTAAGAAAAAACATCCAAATAAATTATTGTGCAAAGGTTCAGCTTTTATGTTGTTTTCAGTTGTTATATTGTTATGGTTGTTAGTTGGCAGCCAGTCATAAGTGGTGTTCCCTAGGGCTTAATACTAGGGCAAGTTCTCTTTAATATCTTTGTTAATGACCTGGACCAGTGACCGAGGGAACCCTCAGTAAGACTGCAGGCAACACCAAGTTGTGTGTGTTGATCTACTTGAGGGTGGGAAGCTCTGCAGAGGGATCTGGACAGGCTGGATTTCTGTGCTGTGGCCAGTGAGATGAGGTTCAACAAGGCAATGTCCCAGGTCCTGCACTTGGGCCACAACAACCCCCTGCAATGCTCCAGGCTCGGGGAAGAGCGGTGTCCTGGGTTCAGCAGTAGCAGTAATTTTTCTCCTTCTTAGTAGCTGGTGCAGTGCTGTGTTTTGACTTTCAGCCTGGGAACAGAGCTGATAACACCGATGTTTTTAGTTATTGCTCAAATGTTTAGGCTGACCAAGGACTTTCTGAGCCTCATGCTCTGCCAGGGAGGGAAAACCTGGAGGAAGCAGAGACAGGACACCTGACCCAAACTGATCAAAGTATTCCATACCACAGCACGTCGTGCCCAGGATGTAACTGAGAGTTACCCAGAAGGGTGAGCACTGCGGGGTTGGATGAGGTATCGGTTGGTGTTTGGTCGGGCTGGGGGGAGCGAGTTATCGGTTGGCTGGTGGTGAGGTGATGTATTCTCTTCCCTTGTTACTTCCCCTCTCATTATTATTATTGGTGATAGCAGTAGTGGTTTGTGTTATACCTTAGTTACTGGACTGTTCTTACCTCAACCCATGGGAGTTGCATTTGTTTTGATTCTCCTATCTGTTCCTCCGGGAGCAGGGGGAGGGCAAGAAGGGGGGTGAAGTGAGTGAATGAGCTGTCTGGCTGTGTTTAAACCACGACAAGTGGCTGGAAAGCTGCTCATGGAAAAGGACCTGGGGGTGCTGACTGATGGAGCTGAACATGAGCCAGCTTGTGCCTAAGCAGGCAAGAAGGCCAGTGGCATCCTGGACTGTATGAGCACCAGTGTGGCCAGCAGGGCCAGGGCAGTGAAGATCCCCCTGTACTGGGCACTGGTGAGGCCGCACCTTGAATCCTGTGCTCAGTTCTGGGCCCCTCACTACAAGAGAGACATTGAGGTGTTGGAGCCAGGCCAGAGAAAGGCAACGGAGCTGGTGAAGGGCCTGGAGCACAAGTCTGGTGAGGAACGGCTAAGGGAACTGGGGCTGTTCAGCCCAGAGACAAGGAGACCAACAGTAGACCTTATTGTTCTTTACAGCTACATGAAAGCAGGTTGTAGTGAGGTGGGAGTTGGTCTCTTCTTCCAGGTCACTAGAGACAGGACAAGAAGAAATGGCCTCAGGTTATGCCAGATGAGGTTTAGACTGGACTGTGGGAAAAATTTCTTCAAAAAAAGGGCTACCAAGCACTGGAACAGGCTGTGAAACAGTGGTGGAGTCACCGTCCCTGGAGGTGTTTAAAAGATGTGTAGATGTGTCAGCTGGGGACATGGTTTATTGGTGGCCTTGGCAGTATTGGGTTAACAGTCTGATTCGGTTAGCTTAAAGGTCTTTTCAAACCTAAATGATTCTATGATTCTGATGCTGTTCAGACTAGTTATTCTGTCTTGTCAGCTCCACAGTGGTATAGATTATAAGTATACTCTTTATAAGAAAGACAAAATTGTTCTTGTGCTACTCAGTCGGTTACTGCTGACTTAATTTGCCAGGGAGAGAAGGAAGAAAGGGTCATGAAGAATTTTTTGTTTCGTTTTTGGTTTTTTGGTTTTATCAGTTTGGTTGGTTGGTTTGCTTTTTAACATGGCTGTCTACAAGTTATATCAGAACCAGGTGTGTTGTGAATTTAAAGGATAATAACCAGTTTGGACAGTCCCATTTCAGAGTAAGTGAGGGGTTTTATTCTGGATTAGTTTAATTCACTTGCAAAGTTTATCCTATTCAGAATAAGTGTTTCCCAGAAGGAAAGATTTGTCACAGAAAGTATTTCAGTGAGTTTCACCACATGAACAGAAATTAGAATCATAGAATAGTTAGGGTTGGAAAGGACCTTAAGATCATCTAGTTCCAACCCCCCTGCCATGGGCAGGGACACCTCACACTAAACCATCACTCCCAAGGCTCTGTCCAACCTGGCCTTGAACACTGCCAGGGATGGAGCATTCACAACTTCCCTGGGCAACCCATTCCAGTGCCTCACCACTCTTAACAGTAAAGAACATCTTCGTTACATCTAATCTAAACTTCCCGTTTAAGTACTAACCCGTTACCCCTTGTCCTATCACAGTCCCTAATGAAGAGTCCCTCCCCAGCATCCTTATAAGACCCCTTCAGATACTGGAAGGCTGCTATGAGGTCTCCATGCAGCCTTCTCTTCTCCAGGCTGAACAGCCCCAACTCTCTCAGCCTAAAAAATTCACTTCATGTGACAAAAAAAAAATACAAAAAAATAGTTATGTGCAATAGATTTTGATAAAGTAGGAAAGAATATTCTGAACTCCAACTTCCATGCACTAACACATTATTGGTATGTTTGCCTCGTTTGTCAGAATACTATACCTGCCATCATAGGTAATCCCTGTAGCCACGTTTTAAGCCTTAAGATCACAACTAATCTTCAAACATGAAATACAAAGCAAAGAAAAACTGTTTTTACATTTAATTGCATCTTTATGATCTGAAATGACTATATCAGCATCAGAGGAAAAAGTCTGGTTTATTCATTAAGTAATACTTTTAGCATTTCTGAAGCACCAGTGCCTCACAGTCCTTTTGTTGATGCAGTGCTGGAACAAGATCTTTGGAGATTTGTGAGATGCAGTGGTCTCTATTTTCATTTGAAATGGTCTGATATTTTATACACATGATAAAAAAAAAAGAGCAATCAAGAGGAGGAAAAACTGTGTTTCAGATGAGAACCTACAGCAGCTTTAGCATTATGGTTTTCTATGATGCTGCTGAAGTCTTTAGGAAAAAAAGCTGCCTTCCTCCTATTCAGGTGGTCTGAGTTATGTCCATGATAGCATCTGTGAGAAGATGTGATGAGAACAGGAATAGCTGCAGCTAAGATTGCAGCCTTAGCAAGATCATGTCAGGGTCCTTCATCAGGCAGAGGAAACAGTTCCCTTGGACTTTCAGTGCAAGAACCAAATAAAAAATTGATGGATTATTTCTCCAGAGCTAAGGAAAAATTAACTTGTATATTTCTGTATAAAAAAATAATGTCGTAATAGCCCGCTAACTCAGCTATTTTTACGCTTTGAGGAAGAACTTTTTACTGGAAAGAAAAACATTTAATATTTGGAAAATCTGAATATTAGACAGGCCTCACTATGAAAATGAAATTTTACTATATCAGAAATAAATATTTCATTCTTAATCATTTTCTCTTCTCAGTTCAATGTATAGGCAGTCCTTTGAGCAGTGCCTGTGACTCCTTTTATAATATGCACAGTTAAGCATATTATAAAAATATGCTTCTCAAAACTTTTAAAAGTTGCTAACAAGTTTCTCTAAAATATGTCTTTTAAGCCATAACATACACTGGATGTTAAGTTAGGGTGTGCAAGTGCAATTAAAGTGATGTGGTTTTGCTTGGGAATAATGGCCAAGCATACTCATCCCAGAGCAATTCACAAAGGACTTCAGGCCCATGTCCTGTGCCTGTCCTTTTTCATATACTTTGGATGATTAAATGGCAGGACACCAAGGGAGAGAAAATGTCTCTGAGCAACCCTAACTGGGGCAGTCTGACTGACTCCAAAATGGTTGATAGAAGCATAGCACGGGTGTTTGCTCAGTACATTTCCAAAGTTGCATTATTTTCAGAGTGAGCTTTATACTTCTAAAACAGTTCTTGGTTTGTCATTCACGTTCATGCCTCCTCAGTACTGAGATACACCCCTCCTAGTTTTGTGACATTGACATTTTCATATATGGTTGCTCCCCTGATGCAAATGTGAACAATTGCTGCCTGTATGGGGTAACTAGGCAATAACAGGGGAACATTCTTTACTTTAAGACTCCTACTCAACATATATATTCCTGAGCTTTCTAGTCCCGTCAGTTATAACTAAGCCATTAAGTTAAACCATGGTGAATTCAGAAAAAGGTGATACCCGAAACCTGTCAAGGTAATCGTTCTTTTTCCTCTGACGTAGGAGTGCTTTGTGTCAAATAAACATTTTTTAAGTGTTCCACCATAACTTTCTCCTCATCTTCAAGATCTGCACCTTCTTTCATCTCCCACCTAAAAGAAAGAGAACTTATTAATTTTTTAATGTGTTTTAGACCAGTCTTTAGAACAAGCAAGTCAATACAAAACTGAGTTATAGAATATATAACTCCCCAAATTCTTTCCCCACACAACTAGCATGGCCAATTGAAACAAATTGTCAAATCTCACATTTACTGTGATAGTACTTTAAAAATCTCACCAAAAAATCTCACATTTATTGTGATAGTACTTTATTTTTCTTATCACACATATTGGTAGATGTGGAAGCACAGTAAAAATAGCAGAGAAAAATTGGAAGAGCTAGCAAGCATTTTGGAAGCTTAGCAGGTGCTCTCAACACTCTATAGGTTTGTAGTGAAAACTCAAACACCACGTGATGATCAGCCCAAATATTTAATGTGAATGGTCATAATTTTCTCTCAGGGACAATACTATATTATAAAACACCAAAAAACTGACTGGCTCATTATTTCGGCAATCATCAGGCATACCTATCATACCAAGAAATAAATATCAGATTCTTCCCTTTCTCCATGTGAATACTTAGTTCTAGTTTAGGATAAAGTCGTAATATCATTAAATCTGAAAAACTGAAAAAATAAAACAGTATGGAGCCAATTTTGTTTTTTTTTAGTAGCTGATTAAATATAAAACCTTAAAAGTCACACAGGATTCCCTTGCAGAAAATCAGGATAACAATTGCGTAAATAATGCTGATATATAGTTAGCTAAACTTTGTATCACTGTAATTATTCCTATGTAATGTGACACTGTCTTACAAATTTTGTGGATGTTAAGGGTTTGCTATCCCTTTAATATATCTCTTTCTGTTCTAAGTAGATAGTAAAGTGTAGGTTCCCAGTTCAGACCAGCTGAAGACAAAAGGTAATGCATGAATACTGAATACAGAAATAATATTTTCAAGTATTAAATCCAGTGGATATAAATGAGCATAGGATGATCCTGTAAAGTAGGAGAGATGTAGAGGAGCATCAGAATAAAGACTGCTTTTATGAAACTCATGTCAGGAGCAATACCTTAGTCCTGTTCCCACATACATTAGGTCCTCATTCAGACTGCAGAAAGCAAAAGCCATATACAAGTTTAGATTGGTGAATAAATCAAATGTAATACAGAATGTTGAGAGTTCATCATATTTGCAAAAGAGGACAATCGATATTTGCAATAAAGCGTGGGATGTACTTGTTATAACTGTGTTTAAAAGCTTACTAAAACCAGAAAAAAGAACAAGTGCTCTGTAGTACAATCTGATCATTAAAACACAGTCAGGAAAAATATATTCAATGAACACGTATGAATTAGCATATATCCATCATACTTTTACCTTAAAAACTGAATGTGACAACCCACATTATCGCCTCAATTGATGAGTATCAGAACAAGCAAAGCATACTATGAATAAAATTATAAACACTATGTCTATGATCAGAGTTTTGCAGCAATTTGCAGCAATCCCACTCATGTACAACCACTATCATACTTAGCCTGATCTGATTATTAACATTAGGTAAAATTAATTGTTATTATAACCATCTGCTTCGTTCTCTGTTTTATGATATATTTATAATATCTGGCTACATGAGCCCTCAGCATGGTTACTTCTGCAAGCATCCCAGGGTGAATGCTGTCAAACAGGGTGACCAGTTTCCCTTTTTCCTTTTGCTAATGGACTAAGGCGCCTCTCCAAAGCCAGGAAGAAATTGTATAAGCCTTAATTTGAATTTATGGTCCTCAGAGTCATTCCAAACCACCACTTCACCAATTGAATTGATTCATTTTAATTAATTTGATTTGTTGCATATTTTTGAGTAGAGGAGCTTTTTGCTTAGAAAGATGACAATGAAATGAAAGCTTTTTGCTTAGAAAGATGAAAATGCTAAATGAAATACATTCAAAACAGTTATTGCTGGAGGTGTAACACAGAAATCTAGCACACTTGGCTAAAGGAAGCTTAATAATAAATCAGTAGATTCCTTTTAAAAATAGTGCCTTCATACTTGTCAGCACATTTCATTGAAACTTAAAATTTAGCATTGGTAAAAATCTTCAATGTCATCCAGTTTGGACATTCTCTAGTGTTCACTTTATATCAAGTTATTACTAATACATTGCATTATCATTCTAGCAAAAAGTAGTCTATTTTTAAAGCATTTAAGCAGGTCCAATGAGGATTAGAATGTCTTCTATGCATTCACTTAACAGTATCCATGAATTAAAGATCTATGAAATGAGCTTGACAAACACCTGGTCCCTCATCTAGTGTAGAAATTTTGCCACTCATAGGCCTAAAGTCTGAGGACATTATTTTTTTCTAAAAGACTACTAGACAGTAAACGAGAAGGCTACAGAATATCTTTGCTCTCCTAAATGGGATGGGAAATCAGGTGTTTGAGTTCAAATGGAAAAAGAATCAATACTTCCTATTCAAAAATTTGTCCAAAATCGAACATATTTTTACTAGCCTATCTAAAATGTCACAGTTGTTTTGGCAACAGTAATTGGTACAAATCCAACTAGCCAGTTCAAGAAATGTGAATGAAATTATCATCCTGAATTACTTTCAAAATGCAAGCTTCATCAGTTGAACAGCCAACATGCACACCTCTGTTCTTTCAAATTATTAGTAGTGTAGCTCTTAGAGAAAATTTCCAAATACATAGGTGGCATGTATTTTTAGTCTGTCTGTGTCTTGGAAGATTAAATAAAATCAGCATTTCAAAAGGGTACTGAAATTATATGAACCAATCCATCACATCACTGTCTACATTTTGCTTGGAGTTCATATGAGCCCAACTTTCCATATATTCTTCAGAGTTAAAAAGAAAGCATATGTTTAGAATAAAATCACCTTTGTAATTTTTAGGGTAGCATTGCAAGTATTCAGGCCAATGTATTCAGGCCAATGCTACTTGTATGCTTACAGAATTAAGTGTTCAAAAAGAATTTGAAATTTATTTAACAGCAGTTAATTAAATATGAAACCTTAAGAGTCACACAGTACTCCCTTGCAGAAAATCAGGATAATAAATGCAGAAATAATGCTGATACATAGTCAGCTAAACTCTGTATCACTCTAATTATGCCTACATAATATGTTCACCTGAATTGCTGAAAACTTTTTATCTGTATGCTGTTCCTTTCTGTGTTGCAGGAGGCTGACGAAGGGGTAAAAAAAAACACATTAGCAGTAAACATTTTTTTTTTTTTTTCAGACAGATAGAGCAAACCAGGTCAGCACAGATAAATACAGGAATCACAAGTTTTCTGCTGGTCAGTCTAGACCTTAGATCATGAGGTCAAAGCGGATAACTAGCTCTTGGAGGGCTTCTGGTTCTTTTCATAAATAAAATGCAAGAGGGGCAGAAGTCTTGTCTTGCACATCTGCAAGATAACAGAGTGCAAGGGGAGAAATATTCAGTGCTCTAAGAAGATCCAGTAATTCCAGCTGTCTCCATGTGCTATCCTTGCTTATAATTAGCACCAACATATCCATTTATATAAATGAATATGCAGGACTATGTTTTGTGATACTCTTGTCTCTCCACTATACTGAATTATAAAAGGTAAAGAAACAGTAAATGTGTTTGCAGAGGTGCAGAGGAAAATCTTCTGTGCATCTGCTAAAAAACATGCTGGACATTTTAGCAGGGCTGGCTTTAATACAGGGTGATACATTTGCTGCTTTGATTTTCTGTTGCAGTATTGCATATATTTTGTAAATTATAGATATATTCCTATGAAGGCACTTTTTAAAAACCATAATAGGCACTATATATTACATTTAGCTGCTTGTTACAGATCAAAAGGAAGTATATACATTTCATAGCAAAGTTGAAGTATATTAAATCAGAAATAAAATACATACAGTAGTATGTGTATAGGGATTACCCAAAGTGACACAGATTTTACCTGTAGCAGATTGCCACATTTTAAGAAGTCCCATTAATAAATTTACTTTAATAGCTACTCTTTGATTAGTTACTAAGATTGTTTATTACAGTTCATCAGTTATAACAAGGATGTAAAAATTAAAGGAAAAAATATGCAAAAATTTACAAGCAATAATAAATGTGAACAAAATTGAAATAAAACCTAAGAGTACTTTTAAACTCAGAATTCTTTTCACATTTAGAAAACTACTTATTAATATATTTGAGAGATTAACCATACCCTTTTCTAAAGCTTGTACAAAACAATGTCTAAAAGTGAACAATTTATAGAAGGGGTCACCCTAATATAATTTTATAGTGGTATTTTATGTATTGCTAGTAGTGCTTGTGTAGTATTTTGATATCTATTGCATTCCTTAAGGTCCTGAAAAATGCCACATAATGTAGAACTTTATACAAGGAAGGAAAAAAGAAATCAATGCCATCTTTGTTATTTCCTATGAAATAGCTAATATCTCAGGTCCTCTTTCAGGGAAGTGTTGGCAAATGATGAGACTATAACTGTATAGCTGTATATTAGATAGCTGAAAATATAAATTTCAATACTGAATAATAGCTGTACTTAACAGTTGCTATGCATCAAACACCAGCAATGTATTTGATACTGTGCTAAGATGTCATAATTCACATCTAATCTAAATCAAAGTGCCATTCAAACATCCTAACATGGGTAAATATTCAGAATTCAAGCACCACAAGCTCTTAAGCTTATCTAGTTTTAATGTGGTGAATTACCACTGGAAAACTTCACTGTTTTCAAGAGGAATTTTAATAACAACGGTGAGCCTGAATAGAGAAAGTCCCTTTTTGCCAAATATTCTATAAGAAAGCAAACATGGGAAAAGAACACAAAAAAGGTGCATAAACTTATGTTGCATTCCCTTTTATCTTTATGTGACTTTAGAGTCATTTCAGGTAATTTACATTAAATATTTTCCACATACCTTCAATTTCTCCAATAAACTGGTTTGCTGTAATTTTCAAACTTCTGTCTAAATGCATTAATTTATACATAACACTGTAAACTGAAGGAGGCAAAAGAAAGCAAGAGTTTGTGCATAATAAACTAATCAATGCAATTTTCTGAAATTGATATGAAATTCATCCCATTGTTTAGTAGGTGCAGATTTTCTGCAGGGGACTTAACCCTAATGTGCACTGCCAGCTGTGGCATGTTCTCTTACACTCTGTGCTTGCAGCTGTGGAGCCCTACCAGTTCAGCTGGTCCTGGGGTCCCTTTCTGTTTAAAGATTATTTTTCATGGGCAGGTATTTCTTGCAGCATTTTAAACTTGAGTAGACTTGAAACGATTGCATTTTCTCCAAAAGACATCTTCATACTTGCCCTTACGCTTGCTCCTTGAAGAATATAATTTTAATAAACATTATTAGTGGCTTTATGAAGATGAGACTGACCATGTCTTTCCCAGCCATTGACAGAGAGAGAAAAAGTGACAAACCAGGTATGAAGCAGACAGGTGCTTTGGTGTTTTGTTTTTGCCTTCTGCAAACTCCAGCCTACTCATAGGCCATCATCTCACGTCCTGTTCTCATACAGGACCTTTACTGCATTCAAACATCTTTGGCTGAAGCAATCATTATGCCTTTGTGCTGGAGTATACTGATATACCTGAGATGGAAAGTGATAGTTTGGTATTTTTGTACAGTTCTCAAGATTTCTTATGATAGATCAATATGTTTCAATTTCCATGTATTTTTTAATTTTCAATAAAAAGTAAACTTACACATTTAAATGTCATGGAATACTGCCAGTAAAGTCAGTAATGTTCTTTTACACTGAACTGTAACTGGTAGAGAAATGATGCAGTTAAATAAAATACAACACCTTGCTACCAGCTCATGGAGCATTTTAATGAATTGCCTTTTGCTTCCTGAAGTTCATGACAGACACAGCTGTGGATTAAGCTCTTGCAAACAGTGATATAATTGTTCTATCAATGTCCAGCATGTTATAATTCACCACAAGACAAGAAATTTCAGCATCTGCTATCTCATTTGCCATTTTTAGGTAATAGAAGAATATAAATTTCTGTAAGTTTCACTTAATATTTCAGTTATAAATACGCTTTTTTTTTTTTTTAACATGAGAAATTATAGATCAGGAAACGCATTTACATCAGTGTTAGACAGCCAACTAAATCCAAATTTTGTCCATAGTCTCAAGTCCTGAAAAATCTTTCTGTTTCTATGTGGGGCAATATTTTACTTTTTTTTCTAATGGTAATATTAAACTAAAAGGTAAGTCTGTGGTTGTTTAATCAGATTGCATTTGATTAAAAGTATTTAGTTAGGATTGTAACTAACAGTTAAACTCCTTAAGTACTAACTGTTCAAAAAATGTCTGCTTTGTTTCAGAAATTTATGTAATAAGTTTTTCTGATTTTTTAATCTCTCTTTAATCCATCTACTAAACACATACTCCCTTGAAAAACAGTAAAAAAAAGAGGGGGCCAGACAGCCATCAAATATGCAACTACTGCACTACAGAACAAAGAACAAACACTGCATGTAAAGGTTCTGGTAGTGATATCCAGCCTGAAATCACACAACTGGGACAACATCTCTATGTCTACCTAACACAAAATAGTTCACTTGTTTTTATTCATCCAAAATTATCAATCCTCCCCTGTATTGGTAAGTTGCATTGCTTCCAGGACAGTCTATGTGAAAATCAGTGTTCATCATATTCAGAAATAAATAAAACCTGAAAATGTCAGTACAATTTTGCCAAATTCCTCTCTTACATATACACAAATGTCAGGAGAAACGCCCTCCCAGAGTTTTACCAATGAATAAAATAATATTTATTTACTAGAGGATATGCAGGAAGACACCATGAGAATTATTATTTATGTTTTTAATTATCTATATGCCATTAGAATGGGAATGAGGAAAAAAATAAAGTAAGACAGAGCTCTGAGGGATGAACAGAGTTGCTCCTAATTCCAAAGAGCAAGCCAAAAGAAGAAACACTATTTTGATCTACTGAAGATATCGGTACATGGGAAACACTGTAAAAAGTATGCCATGAGAAGAGAAGAGAATGAAGCTCTGAATCACAGGTTAACCTGTCCCAGCTCTGAAGTTAAGACATTATAAGGATATTTAAGAAGTTTTGAACTGAAATAGAAACTGCAGAAGTGTTGGAATGAAATTATGAAAGACACTTTTCCAGGGCAAGAATACAGCTACAAAGGATGTTATCAAGGGCAGAGGAAGGCAACGCAGAAAAATTTTTAGAAACTTTTCAGATACAATAAGGAAGGAGAGGCAGTATTTACCCAGCCTCCCTGTTACTGGGGGCTATCACACATCCCATATTTGAAAATATTTTTTTGTGCACAATTTTAACGCAATAGAAAATTGGAAAGGTCTACAACCTCAACTTTTCAGTTGTTTTTTTAAAAAAACCAGTAAGTTAAATTTCCATTTTTCAGTGCATTCTTACAAGTCTTTATTAACTGCAGAGCTTTAAATAATGGACATTTGAGAGAATTCAGCTCACACTGACCTAGGTTTGCTGAAGCTGTCACCATATCTTATCTGCAGATACTCCAGTTTGTTAGGTTTCTGTGGCAGCAGGATGTCTCTTGAATTTTATTTTCAGGTTTCTGAGATTTCTTTTTTTAAACACAGACTGTGTACTGCTTCTCTAGGTCCAACATCATTTACCTCACAATAATGTACTATATAAAGCATAATAATATATTACAGTACAATATATAATACAATACATAATATATAGCTTATAATGGATAATACATAATGCATACAATATGCTATATTAATAATAATAATAAAAATACCAACACTAATATTAATACTAATAATGTAATAATATTGTAATAATGTCAAGACCAGGTTGGAAGGGGCTTAGAGCAACCTGGTCTAGGGCAAGATGTCCCTGCCCATGGCAGAGGGTTGGAATTAAATGAGCAAACCCTTCTGTAAGTCTAGGATTCTAGGAATCTGTGATTGTCGATGTCATAGTGTGTCACAAACCAGAAAGATGCTTTTAATAAAGGTTTGTTAAGTGTGTGTCCAGCTTGGGTGAGAAAACATAAATATGTGTATGCATATATGTACATATGATGCATCTAATTAATTAATGATAAGAGACACTGATAGAGAAAAGGGAATATACTAAACAACAGAAGGCTAATATATACACTTCTGAGAGTGACAAGCTGTCAGAAAATGAACACAACTACAGTGAAATGAAACCAGATGTTTCAGGCACCTAGATATTTACTCCCAAGAGCACTTGAGATTTTAATTTGCATAAATCCTAAAGTAAGAAAGGAGAGAAATCATGAATTTCTAACAGTTTTCTTCCACACTGATCTGATACACTAATACTCCTCTTGGACTAAGGCATATGAATTCCCATATGGCTTCTTGTGTCCCACACCTTGTCCTCTTGCCTTTCCGTCACTTCAGTGTAAGTCTTTGAGAAGGGACTTGTTATTGCATCTCAGTGGATTTTGGGGTGACTTACATGATGGAATCCATAAAGAATAAAAGGCGTATAGAAATATACATATATCAGCAGGATCCCAGAACTATAATGCTTTAATGGGATGAAGCAAATGCTGACACCTGAGCTAGCAGTTGTACAGGAGATGCCTGCCTCTCCCTCCTTTGCAATTTAATAAATACAGCTTTTTATCCTAATAATTGGTGAAAAACATTGGCTGAAAGATTTTGAGTAACAGCAGATTTTAAGTTACTTTTCACTGCTAAGCAACTTTAATTAAGGTGAACCTTATAAATTTAAATTCAATGTGCAAACATTCTATAGCAATGTTTTATAAGTAAATGATATAAGGTCTTGTTGAAAATAGCATTTCAATATGTTTTCTTTTTTATTTCAGAAATTTATTTAACTGACATTTTTGGCTTTTCAGATAACCAAGTATGTGTAAAGGATTTTGTGTTTAAAACAAAGCATTTTAATTTTTGCTGTTGCTTTTAAAAGAAGTTAAAAAAAAAAGCCCTCAACAAATAACAATAATAACGATAATACACAGACCTTCAGTTTGCTGGACTTGTGCCTTACTCAGATTTGGAGCAAATCGCATTCTCTGTTAGTGTAACTGCTTATAATCTTAAGCAAAGTTTATTCACAAAGGATGATTTCTTATAATGACATCACAGAAATAATTGTGCTCAGATCACATGTGCTTGTTGCCTACAGATTCTATCCTGTCCCCATTAATTTGTTTCTTCTTTAGACCATCCCAAAAGCCTTTAGTGTATGCATGAAGTTGTTTATCTGAATATCTGAATTAGGAACACTGTATGCTTGATTGTGCAAACACATATATATGCATACAGCGTACCTATATATACCTATATATATACATATAACATATACTCATGCTATTAACAGAGTAATGAATGAAGGCATTCAAGATGGCAGTTCTTATGGAAGAATGGGATCAATAACACTGTGTCTACACTAAGTACTTGGAGGTGAATATACAAAGCATTCACATTTTCAGTCATTTTAAATAACTTGGTAGTCAGTACATAAAATTAATTATTTTAAGCATTAATGTATTTTTAAAAGAAAATTAAGAGGCTCAAATTCACAAAAGTTAGTATCTTATAATTACAGTGCTGGCAACATTTCTATTCAGTAAATATAAGTTTTACCTGCATATGTTTACATGGTAGAGTTTAGGAACCAAAACTGCATCTACTAAAAAAATCCTGCTCTTCACATCATGCACTGGTTGTTCCCTTTCTTCACCCCTCCCCTTTTTATTTCAATTTAAAAAGGCTTTCCATAGTGAATGTTGAAAGCCCAATGTAAATACTTTAAAGGATTAAGCTTTCAAATATGGTTACTGTGGCATATATATGTTCTGTAAATACAATCATAAGATATATCTGCAGAGAAATTATATTTGATAATTTGACAGCTTTGTGGCTTAGGAATATAAAAAATTCATATTTTGTCAACAAGAAACTTCCTCCATTTGTTAAAATGGGGCTATTATAATAGCATAGAAAGATGAATAATTTGAAAACACAGATTACTGTGGGACTAGTGTAATCCCCTACTTTTCTTAATGCATTTAATTTTAAAAAATATTTCTTTTCTTTCTTTTAGAAGAATCCCTCTCAGTTCATAACTTGCAGAAAAAAATGTGCAGTCTAAGCAGAAAGTTTAGGGGAACCAGGAAGCTGTTTTTTTATTGGTACCAATAGGTTTTGGACAAATGATAGGCTGCTGAAAAAGCCTACGTCCTTTCAGTGTTCATACCAAAGAAAAACCCATCTCTGCCTGGCCTGTGGCCAGAATTCCTCCATGTCCCAGAAGGACCAGGGATGCCCCATCCTGGGATATGGTAGGTGTCAAAGGCTGTGTTTATCTCAAGCAGGACCACCTGGAGCAGGTTGCTCAGGGCTGTGTCCCATTGGAGCATCTCCAAGGACAGACACTGTTACTTCCTCAGACAACCTGGTCCAGAGCCAGACCACCCCTGGAGGAAAAACAAGTTTTTTTCTTCTGTTTAGACAGAATTTCCTGCATTCCTGTTGTGCCCATTGCCTCTGTCCTGCCACTGGACACCACTGAGAAGAAACCATCATCTTCACTCCTTTCATCAGGTGTCCATACCCAAGGTTAAGGTCCCAGTGAGCCATCTGTTCTCCAAGTTAAGCAGTCCCAGGTCTTGAAGCCTCCCTTCATTTCATTTTATTTCCCCATACCATGTGGAACTACCCCATATGGCACAAAAACACCATGTCTCCTTTACACCTGTAGGAACCCGAGAAGGCAGCCTCACCAAAGGAGACATTACCCCAACATTAGTGCTGTCCCTTATGGCATAGTTGTCCCTTGTGCAGTTGCAGCTGCATCTTGCCATGACTACTATGCATTTGTGTAACTAAACATGGCATTGTTGTATATTTCTATGTGGCATGACAGAGTGTTGTAGATGGATGTCAGTGACAGCACTCTGTGAGCTGCTCCCTGCTCTCTTATGTGGTATTGGCACAAGTGAAGGAGGACATAGCTGCCCTGATGAGGGCAGGCTTTAAGTTGCTCAGATAACTTTAATATTGGCATTTTACACATTCTAAACCTTCAGCTTGCAATCTGAATTATCTTTGAAGATAGTAAATCTGCATATTAAATACATTTTAAGATCGTGTTGATTAATGAATTTAGTCAATATGCATACACGTGTCCTGCGTTCAGCAGTAGCAGTCATTTTTCTCCTTCTTAGTAGCTGGTGCAGTGCTGTGTTTTGACTTTTGGCTGGAACAGAGCTGATAACACTGATGTTTTGGTCTGACCTAGGACTTTCTGAGCCTCATGCTCTGCCGGGGAGGAGGGGAAGCCGGGAGGAAGCAGAGACAGGACACCTGACCCAAACTGACCAAAGAGGTATTCCATACCACAGCACGTCATGGCCGGGATGTAACTGAGAGTTTACCCAGAAGGGTGAGGACTCGGGGGTTGGATGAGATATCAGTTGGTATTTGGTCGGGCTGGGGAGGGCGAGTTATTGGTCGGCTGGTGCTGAGGTGTTGTATTCTCTTCCCTTGTTACTTCCCTTATCATTATTATTATTGATGGTAGCAGTAGTGATTTGTGTTATACCTTGGTTACTAGTAGTGATTTGTGTTATACCTTGGTTACTAAACTGTTCTTAACCCGTGGGAGCTGCATTCTTTTCCATTCTCCTCTCTGTCCCTCCAGGAATAGGGGTAGGGAAAGAAGCGTGTGGAGTGAGTGAACGAGCTGCCTGACTGGTTTTAAACCACGACAACATGGAAATCTTTTAACTTTAAACAGTGTTTACTATTTCAAGATACATATTTAGAATAGTTGTTAAATAGGGAATTGATTAAATAGAAATACTACCTGATGAAATGTCTTAATATAACTCATATTTACTGTTGCTTTTTTCCACTCCTCCATACCTTGAAAGTTAAATACTACTGTACAAATATTGTTTTAAAGATTCATCCAGTAGAATAATTTAGGTATAATACTGCCTTTTCTAATACAAGCAGTGATTGAGGAATTTTCCTCTACTTAATATGAATACTGAAGGAGTTGGCCTATTGCATTATTTTTAATTAATCATCTGTTAGTGTTGCAATAGCAAAAAATATGTGGTATAAAAAGAAAAAACCAAACATGAATATAATATGCTAAAACTTAAATTCTCTGAGCATACTATATATAATATCAATTTTGTATGTCTTCCAGTGAGGATTTCGTTAATTGACAAACAGGTTATTTAGAATAACATTTGGAAAATTACATGCCAAACTTTCTACTGGGATTGTTTTGTAAGGTACATAAGCTAAGGATGGCATTATCTGACAGATGATGCAAAAAGGCTTGCAGCTTGTTGTGTAAGATAAATATGATGTCAGGGATGGAAGTCACAAATCAGGGAGGAGATGGATGAAGAAAAAGACATGGCAGAAAGAAACAGTAACACCGTGCAAACACTTGGTTGAGACATGTAGATTAAATTAAACTGCACAGGTTTGTTATTGCTATCATCTAAATTATATTTATTCCCACTGATTTTTGGGAGTGGGAACTCACTTGGGATTATGTGCATATATATCTGCAACTAGGAATCTCATGAAAACATATGTTCGCAACTTTTACTGACTCAGCAAACACCAATTTGGTGAACATTTTTTATGGCTGTATACTTGCTTTTACATTGTTTGCACAAGGAAAACATATTTCAAAGCTAATAATCAAGCAAATACCTTCAGTTTCACAGGTTGGCCTTTGCCAGCCAGGACCAAGGCTCACATCGCTACTCTGCTGCCTTGGTCAGGGACACAGTGAGAAAAAGGGAAGATGTGCAGCACCCAGCTGGGCTGTATTACAGTGATTCAGCAAGGATTTTATTAATTCCTTAACACAGGAGAAAGGAAGTGTCACTATGGGACAGTCTGTATCTTTCTAATTCAAATGACTTACAGGAGACATGTGAGAGTGATAGAGGGTCTCCCATGTACCACTGAAATCCCCACCTGCCAGACTCCTGGCTTTGTGTCTCTGCAGGATGAACTTCAAAAAGTTTGGATTTCACCTTGATGCAGGATGGGAACATTTTCTAAATCTCAAAAATCTCATGATAGAAATATAATTTTCTCTCCTTTATCCACAAAGTGCACTGAAATCAACCTGATAAAATCTATTTATCGTCCAGACACCACATATAAAGATTGGGAAGATGCCAAAAAAAAAACCAGCTACGGGTGGAACCTACAGTATCTGGCAAAATGCCTGTCACTTGCTGCCATTTTCAGCAACTGAAATAGGAACCAGTAGCCTATTAACTTCCCTGCAGCTGCCTAGATGTTGCAGAGAACAGGGTGCTAAGCAACAGCATTTGAGCAAACCTGATTAGGATAGATCTAAGGTTGCAAGGACTTACTGTAATAATTCATTGCCATATTCAAGCTCCTCGTAATCTACTTTTTATTTTTACAAGTCAGAAATCAGCACAAAGTTCAGTGCTTTCAGAAGGGTAATTCCTGCATAATGATCTGCCAAGAAAATGAAGAAATTATGGATATAACAATAAATGAGACCATGAAGTCAAACTTAGTGCAATATTTCTCTCTTTTCTGAAATTCTAATTCTCTATTTCTGCTCAAGGAAAATAGCATTCCTACTACATATTTGTGGAACATCATGTGAGCTTTATTCTAGGATAATATATATTTATACATATATATATATATATATATATATATATACAAAATGTTGAAAATGCATTGAAATGGTTTTAATTATTCAATATCTTTAATAGGAATGATAGACTTAGAAATTACAAAGAAATTCAGGATCATAGAACCTACAATGTCTGCTTCATCTGGCACCTGCAATCGGTTATGTCCTAACCAGCAATTTTTCTGTTCTGAAGTATCTGAAGTAGCCATAGATAGGTCTGAAACCATAAAAGATAAAAGTGAGCACTGTGTACAAGTATGCTTTTTCTGTCTACATAGGTTTATAGTGACTAAGTCACTTCAGATGAAGAGATGAAGTGCTTCTAATGGCTACATTAAGATTTTTATGAGCATAAGATGTGCTGCCATCCAGCGAGACCTGGACAGGCTGGAGAGTTGGGCAGGGAGTAACTTGATGAAATATAACAAGGGAAAGTGTAGAGTCCTGCATCTGGGCAGGAACAACCCCAGGTTCCAGTATAGGTTGGGGAACGACCTGTTAGAGAGCAGTGTAGGGGAGAGGGACCTGGGGGTCCTAGTGGACGACAGGATGACCATGAGCCAACACTGTGCCCTTGTGGCTAAGAAGGCCAATGGCATCCTGGGGTGTATTAGAAGGGCGGTGGTTAGTAGGTCGAGAGAGGTCCTCCTTCCCCTCTACTCTGCCCTGGTGAGACCGCATCTGGAGTATTGTGTCCAGTTCTGGGCCCCTCAGTTCAAGAAGGACAGGGAGCTGCTGGAGAGAGTCCAGCGCAGGGCAACGAAGATGATTAGGGGAGTGGAACATCTCCCTTATGAGGAAAGACTGAGGGAGCTGGGTCTCTATAGTTTGGAGAAGAGGAGACTGAGGGGTGACCTTATAAGTGTCTATAAATATATAAAGGGGGAGTGTCACGAGGACGGAGCCAGGCTCTACTCAGTGGCAAACAATGATAGGACAAGGGGTAATGGGTACAAACTGGAACACAAGAGGTTCCACTTAAACTTGAGAAGAAACTTCTTCTCAGTGAGGGTGACGGAACACTGGAACAGGCTGCCCAGGGAGGTTGTGGAGTCTCCTTCCCTGGAGACATTCAAAACCCGCCTGGACGCATTCCTGTGTGACATTATCTAGGTGTTCCTGCTCCGGCAGGGGGGATTGGACTAGATGATCTTTTGAGGTCCCTTCCAATCTCTAACATACTGTGATACTGTGATACTGTGATAAGAACCTTTGCAAGGTCAAGCACAAAAAGACTACAGGCCTGGCTCATTTTTATGTGATGCTCATACAAATTGTACTTAAATAGACACCACACCTACTTCTTCTATCTTACACATTCACCGTCAGTGTTTAAAACCCAGCTGTGGTCCTGCAGAAAACAAACATATTCTTCTGCTGAAAAGACTATGACCTTTATCTTATAAAAGTTTAATATTCTATCCCTGGCAGTGACCAAGGCCAGGTTGAACAGAGACTTGGGTGACATGGTTTAGTGTGAGGTGTCCCTGCCCATGGCAGGGGGATGGAACTAGATGATCTTAAGGTCCTTTCCAACCCTAACTATTCTATGATTCTATACCAGAGTATTTGTGTAGGATTTAATTCTCTGCCATGAAATTTCATTTCACTGTAAAGCTGCACACCTTAAAATGCACATAGAAAATTTATTGCAAGACCAGGAGATATAGGTATCACAGAAGATGTTAAAACTAGGCAAGTATCTGTACAAAAAAAATATGATGGAATCTGTGTAAAATGCCTTTAAACAGTTTCATAAAATTGACGTAAGGTCAAAATAGAGGAGGCAAGGTTTACGTATATGGCATGGTATAGGTTTTCCAACCACAAATAAGCTCCTCTCCTCCTCAAATCCACATTTGCTGTAAATTCTGTGACTTGGACTGGCAGCTGTGAGAAGCCAAAATGGGAGTGACAACATCAGTGACACTGCAAAGTGGGAAAAAAGAAAAGGCAGAAACATGAAAACAAACACTCTTAAGCAGTTACCTTCTTTTTGGCAAAGCTGCTAGATTTGCAAGCAGATCTATCTTGAAATATTTATAAACTAGGAATATTTACACTTGCAAAGAAACAATGTGCAACTGCTTGCACAGTAGAGCCCCACTGGTGAAGGATAAGGGGATTTTGTTATGGAATGTATTCAATAGACATCCCTCCCAAGGCTGGACTATTACTAAGGTAAGTAAGGACTTAAGAGTAAGTTAAATATTTTAAAAGTTGGACAGTGAATTAAAGGTCATCATACTATCCGAAGATAAAGGCTTAATAAATAAAAGAATCACAAAGAGGTGAATCTTATGACAGAGATTTAGAAGATTATTTATCTTGGATGAATACATTAAATAGACAGAAAAATAAGTAAATGGAAATTATGCAATTTCAAGGATGAAAATATTTATAAGACTGAAAGCATTTTATAACTTTATGGAAGCAACTGAAATCACAAAAAGAAAAAAAAAGGAAAAAGAAGGCATGGAGATAAAAAGAACAAGACCTATGCACACGGAAAGTGGAGAAAAGTAAAAAAGAGTAAAGGAGTTCTCAGAAAAGTATCAGAAGGTGTTAATACTGTTTAAAACCTGGTTTCCACCAAAAACAAACCCCATGTTATTAAAACATATGAAAGAAAATAAAGGAATAAAACAACAGAATCAATATTCTTATATATTATTTTAATCTTAAATATATACATGGAAGCTTCCCATCAGTGATATAAATAAGCATAGATTTATTTGATTAAGCCAGAAAAAAAAGTTATGTGATGGTAATGTAGTGTTCTCAATATCCAAAATCGGTATTGCAGATCATAAAGCTGTTGAGAAGGCAAAAATCAGTGTTTGCTAGACAGACACACCACCTATAGAAAGGTCACATACTAAAATTTGATTTAAACTCATAACAATTTTCACAAGAAGAATATAATTTCAAGTATTTTACTTTAAGTCCAAGAGAGCCAAAATTAAATGAGCTTATAAAAAAATTCTATTAAAAAATGTAAGTGTGCTTCAACATAAAAAAAAATAAAAAATAAAAAATAAAAAATTGTACTAACATATCCAAAACCATATTTGGGATGATTAAATTACACAGTCCATGGCAAAATACAGTTAGCAGCTGCTGGAAAGCTGTGTAGAAATCTGAGAACCAGACCACTTGACTATGTAAGAAATTTGATTTAAAATGAAAACTTCAAATACTTACAAGAAAAGTCCAATAGACGCACACTATAACAAAAATTATCAGATTTTAAGCCTTCCCACATGACAGCACACAGATAGAAAGATGACAGTACATGGATAATATTATCAAGTATCTAATTGCAAAGCATGAGTGCAAGTGAAGTTTCTCCTCACACTTAAAACAATTGACAGTGAATGAACAAAAGCCATTTAACAGAAGAGGATACATCCTCATATTCTCTCTCAAAAGGAGGAGGAAGATTTCTGAACCTAGCATTGCTGATAAAAGACAGAGTTTATATTAACTGCTGGCTAATGCTGCAAGGTGGAAACCCCCACACAGATCTATATAGGGCTAGGAACTATAAGCATAATTTGCTGGATCTGTGTGAATATGTCAAGCAAGTATCATGACATGTTTACCCTTCTTTTATAATCTTCTCCAGGTAAGACACTGAAGTTTTGCTTTCATCAGTAATGGCTACCTTATAGCCAGCTGTCTACAAGCCAAACATGAGAGTAAGACATGATCACAGTGACTTCTTTCTATTTTAAACTAGAGATTAAAATCTTTAAATCTACTGGTCTAGTAGATTACTAGAATTAGTAGATTACTTTAAATCTACTAAAGCTACTAAAATAGATTACTTTAAATCTACTAGAGTAGATTTAGAATAGATTTAGATTAGATTTTAGGAAAAGATTCTTCCCTGTGAGGGTGATGTGGCCCTGGCACAGGTTGCCCAGAGAAACTGTGGCTGCCCCATCCCTGGCAGTGCTCAAGGCCAGGTTGGACAGGGCTTGGAGCACCCTGGTCTAGTGGAAGATGTCCCTGCCCATGGTAGGGGGTTGGAACTGAGTGAGCTTTGAGGTTCCTTCCCACCCAAACCAGTCTCCGATTCTATGATTTTAAATCAGGGAATGGGAATTGTTGATGTGCATTATGTCTTAGTCGAGTATTTTTCCTCTGAAGTACTCAGTAAGTAAGTAAGTACAACGATCTGGGGTCTTTGGGGAAATGTGACCCTCCTGGAGCACTCCAGCAGAAGAGATCTGGCTGATCTGCAGACAGGTTTTACAGTCCTGAGAAACAGTATGTAAAATTCTTGTTTGCTGCTTTCTTTAGGCTGTGCTAATATTGGCTTATCTAGTCTGTATTAAAGACTTGACTTACTATGAGCTCGGTTTTTGTTAATAAAAATACATATTCAAAGACCCATACACAAAAAGCAATGTAACGACAATTTATTAGATATGTAGGAGCTAATGTGTACTGTTCCTGAACAATGAATTGTAAGGCTCAGTATGTGACAGTTAATGGCCTTCACGGAGGTTGTGTGATAAAGCACAGGATGCATTAAAAAGTCAATTTTTTCCCCCTTTTAACTAGTAGTTCTGTAACCTCCTTATTTTCCTAAATATGCTGAGCCTCTCTCTTTCTTTATGTAGTAGTAGTGAAGCAGATCGCTGATAGCACAATAGCAAATGCAACGTGTCTTCTGCAGGAATTTTGCAGGTAATTTCCTCAAACACAAAAGAGACAACACCTATAGGATGGAGCTACCCTGTAATTTACTTCTGGATAACAAATTATCAATTTAGACACTTCTCTAACAAATCCAAAATAATTTTGCTCTCCTAGATTGATTTTTAACTGTGCTATTACAATATTATTCAATACTACCAGTATCATGCATATTTAATTTTATTTCAGAGATAAAACATTTTGTGGAAGGAAGAGGAGGATAAACTGACACAAAATGAAACAATTCTTCATGTTAAAAATAACCGGCATGAAAACACAGTTGCAAGGAAGGTAAATTATAAAGTATGCATTTATCCAATCATTTTAAATACCATAATTACACTGACTGCTCATCAAAAGACTTTTAAGACTCATTAAAATTATAAAACATTTCTAATTAAATCCATATTTAAATGAAGTTTCTATAACGAGTCTACATGGTACTTTAAATCAGACAAAAAAGTTCTGGTGAAAAATCCAATTAATTGAAGTTTTTGTAAGAATTACAGCTTAGTGATAGGGGTACAGCCTTTTAGTTAAAATTGAAGATTACTGTGTTCTATCCATCTTTAGCCTGAACTTCTCCATAAAATAATAATTCTTCACAAAATTTCACATTGCAAATATTATTTTAGTATATAGGTTTGGGGGGGGGGGTGGTGTTGGTTTTTTTTTGTTTGTTTTTTGTGTTTTTTTTTTTTTAATGGTAGCTTTCCAATTTAGAAATTGATGCAAGTGGCTGTTAGGTTTAATATGACCTTGTTATTGATTTAATTGATGCTATTAGGAGGGGAAGAGGACTTTATTCTTAGTCAAAACCAGCCTGAAGCACAAGCATTCAGACACATTTGCTCTTAGTCATTATATTTTACCAATTTCAGATATGGGTGCCTGTTTGCCAGCCACAGGACTGGGGAAGTGCGCTTTTGTCCAATGCATTGGGATGTTCCATTAATACTCATGTAGGGACTGCCCTGAAGTACTCTTCTTTCAGACTGCAAATAGTCTCCAGTCTTCGGGGATTTACATCAGACTCCCTCTTCTGATCTCAAATGGCTTTACCATTTTTCAGTTTTATCAAGAGCATTCCTCTTTCTCAGTCTTACTGATAGCGCTGCTCTTTTTATTCTTCCTAGTGGTGTCACTCTGGTGTGAGAGCAATTGACTGCTAAATCTCTTTATTGTCTTATGATGAGGACTGGACTGGTGGACTTTCACAAAACCCCAGTCTTCAGACAGGTTCCATAAGTTAAAGGTGCTTTAGCACTTTTAACTAAAGGAGCTTTAGTTCCTTCTCCATTGGAGTCTGAACATATTCACTGCTTTTCACCATCAAAGTTGGAAGGGACCTCCAGAGGACATCTAGTCCAACTCCCCACTCAAGCAAGTGTAACCTGTTGCTCAGGTCCATGTCCAGTGAAGTCTTCAAGGATGGTGAGTCTGTGGTGTCTTTGGTCAACCTCCTCCAGTGTTTGACCACCCTCAAATCTAGCATAAATGTGTGCAGCTATCCCTACCTATTTACAACCTTTGTCTAACTGCATGTAATGATCTGTTAGCTATTTTTCTTAAGTGTAAATCTAGTTCATAGAATCATAGAATCAACTAGGTGCAGTTTGAGGCCCTTAGTATGATAGTTCTATCACACTAGACAATATGCAGCTGTAGAAGATTTTTTTATGAGTAAAAAAAAGAGACATATCAAAGTTTGGCTTTTTATCCAATCAATATTTATAATGAACATCAACAATTCAAGCTGTAGCTTTGCTCAGAGTTGCAGAAATGCAGTGTGGGGACCCCTCATTGTCATTTGGTGCTACTCAAGAGTATTAAGGCTCCCTCCTGTGACCTGGTGAAACAGGGGAAACCTCAGGGAGCAAAGCATAAAGAAGGAGAAGCCTCCTTGCTACTTCTCCCTGTGGAAACATCACCTGCAGAAGAGATGAGGACATCCTTTTCCAAAAAGAACCTATTCAAAAGAGGCTGAAATTCATAGAGCTCCAGAGGTGTAAAAGCATGTAGGTAAGATGGCAAAGCAAGAGTAACATGCTAACATGAAAAAGGAAGAAGACTTGTACAAAGGTAAGAGGAAAGCTTCACTGGTCTATGAAAATGGGAAGAAAAAAACACGTGTTGAGGAGCTTGGAAGAAGGGGATCCAGTCAAGGAACTTTAAACGGCTTCCTTACAAGAGCACTGGTAGTGCAGTTTTTCAGCTTTCTGTATGGAGATTTCCAGTGGCACAAGAACAGCTGTTTGTTTTTTTGTTTTGTTTTGTTTTGATTTGGCTTGTTTTGTTGTTTTTTTTTTTGTTGGTTTTTTTTTTTTTTTTTTTAATATAGATTCTTCTCAAAACAGCCACAGAGAGAATTGTATTCCTGTTTAACGGACTGGCAAGGCACAGAAAGATTACAGTGGCCCAGCATTCACAGCCTTCTAAAATGTGTGCTCTGGTTTTCACTGAGGAAGTAAGGGAAGGAAATAATCCTATAATCCTTTAGGCAATTTTTTTTTTTTTTTTTCCCCATGTGTTCTACCTATTCTCTTTGCTGCAAATTTTTTACTCAGATATGACACTCATAAGGATCAGTTTGGGCAATTTTACTTCCATGATAGTGGTGACTACTGGGATGTTTCCTCTGGCTTCTTCATCCCTCCTGGTTCCAGTGCTAGGCAAGCTTCTCTAAAACCGGACCATTTTTCAGTTGGGGGAGAGCTGGTGTGGCAGAGAGTAATTTCCAGAACTTGATTTCAAAAGGCTTTCTAATACGGAATCTCAGCACACGGATATTGTTATAAATATCCATGTTTTCTAGCTTCCCTGGCTCTCAAATGCCTGTATTCCAGCAGCAAAAGCTCTGCCCAGCCTGAGCAGCAGCAAGGACACCACCTAGCAGATCTCATTAAATGGTCATGTTTACCAGATTCTGACCTTTTAGACAAAATAAGGTAACATGCAGGGTAAGTGGTATCTTGAACTATTTTCACTCTACACTGTCTGAAGCTTCCATATGGGATATTTGACATTTTCCCCACCCCAACCCATTCATGTTTGAAATTGCTTCCCTTGATATTCTTTTTTCTTTTCATCAGTCTTTTTCCAGATGCTTAAGGAGCAAACAGGCAACAAGTTAGACCTGTCTCCCTCTCTACACACCTTCTTATGTGCATGTTTGCAAACAGAATGATAAGAATATTACTGTTTAGCACAAAAAGAGCTATAGATCTGAAGAAACAAAAATGAGGTGCAGTTTTAGCAATCAACACTTGTAATAGGCTACATAGATTCTGCTGTTCACAGAAATAACAAGACCTTCTTGAACCCTCCCAGTGATTAATTAGAAAGCCTGTCTTACAGATTTTTCTCTCAGGTGTAGTAACCTTGTGGACCTTACCGTTAAGAACTAATAAATAAATGCTTGGTTAAGCACAAACTGGTTGATAGGCATTGAAAAAGAGTGATGATCTTGGGTTTTATGCAAGACAGTTATCCTGTCATGCTACTTTAGAGAACAAAGTAATGCCAAATAAAAATAAAATTTTCAAGTGCCTGCTATAATAAATTGTTTAGGAAAATTCTTTACCATAGTTTCAATGTTAATAGAACATGCAGGAAACATACAGCTGAAACTGCATTTAGGGTACACTGTTTTTATACTATTTTTTGATTAGCTGCACTAAAATTCTGAAACAAAAACAGAGAGGAAACCCACAAGAATTATTAACTAGCACAAATATTTCATACTATTTTATAGTATTTTATATCATAATATGTCTGTAGTTTGAAAGATAATGTTATTTTTTACCTTTAAACCATTGTATTTTCAGTGCACTTCTAAGGGTCATAATGTGATACAATTACATTAAAGGAGGAGAGAAGATGGAGATATCCCTTTAAAGGAAGCTTGACAGTATGTAAAGTACACTGATGTAATTAACTGTGCTCACAGATTACCTGGCAATTAAATGTTGTGTATTTCCCTCTGTATGGCAGACATTATGATAATAAACCATTATCACCCCTGACCTGTTCTTTTTGCACAAACCTCCTCGCATAATAGACAAACAAGAACTTTAAGACTACCTGAAAGAGGTAATAACTCTATTCTACTCCATTTTGCATTTTCTTAAGTAAGTTATATTTTAAAATGATTAGAAGAGAAATAAATACAATTAAAAGACATTTAGATTACCAATTAGGTATTTGCTTATTAAATCTGATCACTTACACTGCATTACTACATATGAGTGTCCTAGACTTGTTCTGAGTAAATAAAAAAAATATTGTCTTGGTAGATGTAATAGCACATTTTTTATTTGGGTTTATGTTTCAGGTGTGATATGGGAAAACCTTAATCCTGCTATTTACATATCCTGACATATATAATCCTTACTTTTATAAGAAAAAAAAATTTTTTGTGTGGCTAGTAGGGGTTACACATTGAATTTTCAGTGCCATAGTAGAGATGTCTGTGTGAGCAGTAAATACAAACTGCCAGAGAAGGCTGTTATCCCTTGTGGGCTGTTCACCCCCAGCCTCTGAAAAAGGAAGATGTGTGTGGGAAATGGTTCCTTTCTGACAGCTGCTGCTGAGTGCAGGACCTGGGGATACCTGCTTTGATGGCCATCAGAAAGCGGGTGATGCGGATGAGTATATTTGTGATAATACTGAGACAACTCTTGCTCGTTTACTGATTTCTGAAGCATCTCAGAAATATCAGCTATTTCCTATGGAGTAGGAAACCCAGATTCTCCACTTTTCCAAGTTAACAAAGTGGAGATATGCAGAAGGCAAAAGACAGGGCTACCACAGAGATTTTGTAGAGATGTCCACTTTACAGTTTTTTGAAGGTAATAGGAACTTTGCCCCTCTGGTTGTTTCTTGCCTTTTTTCTCCCTCTAGGGCAATGGCCAATATGAAGGGAGTGCAAAACATCAAATCTTAAGCAATGTTTAGCAGGAAGCTTCCCATTCAGAGGATTCAAAGGATGCTGCTTAAGAGGATATCTGACTTTAAATACAGACATCAGAATTCCTTAGGAAACAAAAATACATTTTTTTTTTTTTTAAAAACAGAGTAAAATATATTCAAAACTATTAGAGTCAGATCTCAATATTATTTCAGTTTTTTTTTTTTTTTCTGTAGAAATAAAATATAAATAAGTTGATAAAATGAATGGGGCAGGCTGTTCATAACCTGAAAAATAAAATATCCATCTGTATTCTGAAACAGCATGAGATGTGAGATGCTAGCCACATCACTGGGCCTTGGCAAAAGTAAATTTAAATAAGTTATGAACTGTGTTATGCAGTGGTAGGAAGCAAATAAATTAATTTGACCTGGCAGCTGAAAGTTGAAGGGGATGTGCCCCATCTCAATAAATCCTTATGCTGCTTTTACTAATTAACATCTGTAAAAATCTAGCCCTACTGAATCAACCTTTAATATCTTATTTCTTCTTCCAAGCTCTTTTCCATACCTGGAGTTATGTGATGGAAATTACATTCCTGAATTTCTGACGTTGCTGTATTTTAATCCTTCTTGTGTTCTTTAATTTTGAAATCCAGGTTTTGACAGCTCTCCCCCCACCCCCATTGATTAATGCCTTGTAGGAACCCCTATGCCTTGCCTGTAAGTGATCTAATTTTGTTCAGGAATCCCTGGGCTGGTATGTTGAACCAATTCGCCACCCAGGTGGCTACATTTGGACTAAATGAGCTGTGAAGAGCTTCATCTAGGGCCATGGCAGTCTTTCTTCATGTAGCCCCACAGTATGCAGCCAGTGCTCCAAACAAGATTTGTCAGAACCCATCAACAGAAAATAAATTATTGCCATTCTCACTTGTCAATGGGCTTGTCTTCACTTCGGCTGGCCTAATGATTGGAAGCTCAAAGGGAACATTTCCAGCCTTTGTGGAGCATGATTATGACTGAGCACACTACTCCCCTATGCATCCAGGCCAGTAAAAACATGTAAGGAAAGCAAATTATTTCATTGTTTTGCACCAATGATTAGAGCATTAGCCGTGAATGCTAGAGAAGCTTATATTTGACAGTCAGGACTTGTTCAGTTCTGACATTTATTCACTCATTTTAATGCCACTAGTAAGTGCAAGGTTGCAGCATTCATGTATGTGCAAAGGACATATCATAATACTAAAGTGCAATAATATGAATGAGGAGAATGACTTGGCAAGATCATAAATCTTTAGGCAAAGAGAGGAACTATATGTCAAAGTGAAAAAGCTAATTTAATTTTTTTCACAGTTGTAATTTTCTCAGAAATGTAAATATCTCTGAATAAATATGGCTGCAAAAATGCTGAGGTGGCAGCTCACAGACTTTTTCCGCTGAATTTAACAAGAAGTTGTAGCTGACCTGTTTGAATGAACACTCTAACAATACATCAGCTTTTACAAATAACTTCATTTTTCCTAGGCCACAGAAAAGAGAATGAAATAGCTCAAATAGATGGTATTAATTTGGATTTTGAAAGTCAAAGACACTGTAGGTCAGAAGGTAACTGCTGTAACCACATAGGCAAAAACAATGACAGGATGTTTTCCTTAATACGTACATCTGGATTACAGTAGAAAGAAGCCTCAAATTATTTGTTTTAATCTGAAGTATTGGCTCAAGACCATACCCAGTATGATTTGACATATAAAATAATTTGAAATATTTTTTTTAATACAAGGTTGAGCAGTAGCATTATTAAGAGACAAAAATGCCTCTTGATCATCATGCTAAAAAAGGCACTCACTTGCATTTAGGAAGATGCATTACTAAAGATGAGAGATCTTATTTAAACATTGTATTTTCAACAATGGACACCTAATAGCTCAACAGAAGGTGAATATTCAAAGCTTCAGTTAAGGGATCAAGTTCTGCTAATTGAGCACTTTGAATTGTTAAGGGAGAAATCACTGTGTACTTAATCATTACCTCACCTACTTCACATAAACTGTTTTTTTGTTTTGTTTCTTCAGCAGCAATTCAGATGACTTTTATGTCATTACAATACAATCACAAAATATTTACCATTTCTGTTAAAGCAGTGGTCCCAGACTACCACCCATCAACCATTCAATGACATAGAAGTAGCACACTGAATGAATGCTAGGTGTGTGAAAGGAATTGATATATGATAAGGTATAAGCACCTGGGCTAGGAACACCTAATATATAGTGGATCGGCGGTATGACCCTCATCCACAAGGAATCACATGGGCTGCTCCAGTAGGAAAAGTGAACACTGCTTATAGAATTGCACTCCTTGGAGTGAAAAGTAACAAAACCATAGTTGCATACTTTGCAAAAAAGGCTGAACACGTGCAGGCTAAAGACTCAACAATAAGAAGACAAGTTATAAGAAACTAAAAGGAATTATTTCTTTAAATCTCAATATACTGAACTGCCCTTTGGGACTGTAAGTGCTTCAGATGCAAAAACAACATATAAGAGCATTACACAAGATGTCATAATATCTGTAATCTGCATACCTGTAAAACTCTAGAGGTATGTTGAAGAATTATATAGAAATTATATAAAAGAACCAGACAAAAATTACACAGATGTTTTCATATACACATCAGGTCAAGTATTTCAGTAACCTGAAGTTGTTGCAAGCAAGGTATACAATAGAAAGGAAGAAATAGCTAGACAAAAGTTATATTAAATATAAACTAAGCCTTTCTCCTATTTTACAAACGTTTTCTGAACAGCCTTTCCAGAATATTCAGTATCTTGGTTTCAATTCATCCTACAAAAGGCTAACTCATTTAAAAGTGCTTTTCCGCCTTACCTACTAGCCAATCAGATGTGTGCAAATTCTCCTACAGATGCCAAAATTTTGTTAAAAGTTTTAAAATCAGATATGTAAAATGTTGGAATTAAGGTTAACTGTGAATTTTAATGATGAATTTTCATATACCATTTTTCTACCTACCTCTGTCTTTTTGGGGCACAGAAGAGAGATAAATCTCTTACTGTGTAACAGTCATTATATTTGCTACTAAGTATTCAATGGATGACCTTAAATCTAATTTACCACACACTTCAAAGCTTGTATTATTATCATTATTAATAATTTTATGTCAGGCTTTTCTGTTGCAGGCATCACTCCCCAAGTGCTTCACAAACAATAAAGAAAGTACCTGTAAAACACACACTGAGATTAATAGATGCTACCCTATTTCATGTATCACCAAACTGGGACAGAGATTAAAACCAGCTTTGAGTTGCCATTTTGAGACACCATTAATGCACTCTTGCAGAATACTTAGTACCACACAGGGGTTTCCTTTCTGAAAGAACAACTTCCAGTGATTTCAACTGCTGATGGATGCTCACATGTGAATGCTCATGTCTGCTCCAAATAATACACTATATTTTCCACTTCAAGTAAGCTGGCCTGCATCCTGTGCAAACTCTTTTGAAGAGGCAAGAGGGGAAGAACTCAGCACATCACTCAAGTGCTAGGGTCCTGTCCCTTTCTGCAGCAATTCACATGTTCACATGTTCCCACTTTGGTAGTAATGAAGCAGCAGTTGTTTGTAGAGCCACTCGGTTCACTGTACAACCATAGTCCAGCAATGACACAGCCCATGCTCTGGACAGACTGAACGTGTAGTTATGTGAAAAGAAGGAAACAGTACTAAACCTTGTAATTAAAGCTTTCCTGTATTGTAAGCAAATAATACCCATATGTCTTGGTAACAGCTTTGCAATACTCTGTACAGACATACGTATCTGAGACCAATAAATTTTTGTTAAGAGTATACCAGTGGTATACAAGATATCTAATTGTGTATTTGGGTGAGCATCTAACTTTAGATGGTAATCAGATGAAGCTTAACTGGAAATTCATAGCTTAATATAGCAGAATTTTGTAAAAATTATCCAGTAACAATAGTTATTCTCTTGACGTAACAAAACAAAATGTTAGATATTACTTTTCCTATTATATTTTCTTAATAGCCTGCTACTGTCTTCAGAAGCATAACAGAAAAAGACTTTACTGTGCACACATTATTTTCTTTTGATTAAACAGGTGCACTGGAATTTCAATCATTTTAAATCATAATTAAATGCCCCATTTTTTCATTGCTTTTTTTTGATACACGTATTTTGGCTATTAAATTCTGAAAAGAGTTTTTTTTCTCCTTTTTTAAAGTTATGTTTCTAAAGAATTTGAATAGACATATTTATTCACTCTGGAAAGGTGGAAGTCCTTAGCTAGAGTGATCTGACAGTACTATTAATGAATGATTCTTCCACATCATCCTTAGTTTCACTTTACAGTTTCACAATCTTTTTGAATTGCTTGAAGTTGCTCAAAATTTTCTGGTCTTTAGATCAAATAATGATGAAAATTCTAAACCACTGAGGTGAAATGACAACACATTAATTTCCACATTATAATGCAAGTTCATTTATGACAACAATGTGGGTGAAAAATTGGCAAAGCACAGCCAAATACAGTTTAGGAAAGAAGTTGCTGCAGTAGAATAGGCTATATTTAAATGAATTTAATCTGAATCTATGTTCAGAAATTACTATAGAATTTAGAAATTCAAAGTGATCTGCATTCTGTGGTTAGATGCTTAATATCATTTTCTGACAGGCTCAAAGTCAAGCCTTTTAGAAGCATCTAGAAGTTAACACAAAAGCCCATTCAACATAAAGCATTATTTACAATTAAAATGATGGGCCAACATGACAGTAGCCTAAGCACAAACAAAAGACAGGAGCACTCTCACATTTTGCATTAAGATAACACACATTGGCTCTGGAGTGAGTTAATACAACTAATGTTCAGACACCATGCTCATAAGGATGCAAACACTTGAACACTCTCTGGCAGGCTTAGTTTTAGTGCCCTGACCATATGATGAATATATGGCAGTAAAATTCATTGGTGAGGACACAATGCTGCTAGCATGGTGGTCTAGAAAACCTCAGGTTTACCTGTCCCTGTTGCTCAGAAAGGATTGGTTAATCTTTAATTGTGTTAAAAAGGTCATCTTGCTTCTTAAGATTTTAAGCAGTAACATTCTGTGTTAGAAGAAACTATGGTAGGTTATTTACAGGCATGCAATATTCACATTAAGAATGGCATTTATAGAGCCACCAAAAAAATCATCATTTCACTGTTCCATTTGTCTTTTGTTGCAAATTTTGAGTTATAAAAGCTGTATGTATGTATTTCTATAATAAATCCTAAACCTGAATAAATGGCTAAAAAAATTAAATTACAAGGATTTTTTCTTGCAGTTTTCAGGAGATTTTCAAAGCAAAAAAAGAGTCCTTACACAACAGTGTGCAACCTTAGTCTATTCAGCCTATGTGTGCTTTCCTAAGTATGATTTTTAAAGGAAACTGTTAAATTATTCTTCACAATGTAATGAAATTTAATAGCACATGGATGATAAATCCCTTACATCTGAAACTCAAGGCAACCATGTTGTCGATATATTTGTCTCTCTCTATGTCATACAAACATATATTTTAAATAACATTATTATATAACATTTAGTTGTAAAAATGTCTTGGGTTTAATTAGGATTAACTTTTTTATGATTTGAATACATACCTATAGTATTCTCCATAGTTCTGAGCAAGAGCTCAGATATTAAGTTAAGAGTTAATCATAACTCTCTTTTAAAGGACAGAACTACCTTCTTTAATTATTACACTGAGGATTCCGTAATTCAACAATATAGCCCTACTAATAATTCTGTCTAGAAGAAATTTGCATGTTTGAAATTGGAGACATTTTAAAATACCATAGTTAAGACCTGATTGCAAGAGAAAGCTCTTTTTTAGATTTATTTCAGCTTCTATCAGGTGGCATTATTTTTCCAATAGTCACTAACTCCATACATCTCATTTGAAGCAGAATGTCCAACCTGTAATTATTTTTGTCTAATTAGAATAATTCATGGTTAATTATTCAATACGAATCTTCTTAAAAATCAAACCCATTTCTTGCCATGGGACTTTTAAAAATGTAAGATACAAATACCATATTCCTCAATGCAAATTTTCGCAATAAAAGAATGTCTATTGTGCTTTCTTAAAATAGCATTGAAGTCTTTGTATAGCAGTAAGGTCTCTGATAATATCAAAATCACAGACAAAAAACAATTCCTGTTGTAGAAGAGCACATATTTCCAAGCATACAGTGTCCTGTATAGTATCTATGTCTTTTGTCTGTCATCACCAGACTAGAGTGGTTTTCTGCGTATAAGAATGCTCTGACACTGTCACGGAATATCCTGAGACCTCAAAACCACTGCAAGAACCCAGACTTTCCTACAGTCTTGTGTAAGATCTGATCAAAGGTCATTTAAACCATAGCTTTGCTTATTCATAGAATCACAGAATGGTTTGAGTTGTAAAGGACCTAAAAATCATCTAGTTCCAATTCCCCAGCCATGGGCAGGTACACCTCAGACTAGTGTTTGCATCAGATAGTCGTTAAAGGTCCCTTCTAACCCAAACCATGCCGTAATGCTGTGATTCACTGATGCTGTGTGCCACTGTTTGCATTTTGATGTGTTACTGCAGAGTTTGAATAGTCACTCACTGTCTCCAAGACATACCCACTTTCTTCTCTGACCATCTTTAAGAATGAGCTGGTGAATGGCCTGAAATTATTGCTTCACTTGGTGGGTGCTTCTGGTCCTCACTCGATGTGCAATATAAATACTCCTGGTTTTGATGGCTAAGTCCATCAGGTAAATTTGATTAAAAGTAGTCAAGAGTTTCAGGAGCTCTGTCCTGCAGGTTTTAGTAATTAAATGATTGCTGAAATTTTTTACCATACTCCACTGCATAGCTGTCTCTTAAATTTACAAGGATCTCACCACTTACATCAAAAGACAAAATTAAGCACTGATTTAATAACCTTGTTTTGACAATGAATTGCACGCTACATTCCTGCAAGTTATTTTTGGACTGTATGCTGCAAAACAGTGTAATTTGCATGACCAAGGCTAAATCTGTTGAAAACAGTTTAGAAAATGGATACATAAAGCAGAAGATGTAAACTGCAAAACCATATCATGTTGAATTTAGTAAAATAACTTTTCTGACTGTTTTTTGACAGATTGAATATTTTATCAATTCCAAAATCTAGAAGCAGCATGCTCTGAGGCCCTTTTGATGTTGTATTTCTGCTTGTTTTACATTTCATTTCACCTATATCTCTCAATGGAGATCAAATTAGTCATGAAGATCCAAATTTCAGTAACATATGGAACAGCTTTATTACATGGATGAATTTCTAAAGGAACTCAGTGATTTCAGTAGAGTATAAGATGATTTCTATTTTTTCAGTCAATTTTTACTTTGTTAAGATGATGTTATAGGAAAACTACTTGTAACTTTCTAGTGCAGAGTTATGACAACTGAATTCAAGTAGCCATGGCTTTGTTTTCTGAAAGTGTTAATGGTGTTTATAGTCTTACTGATCAAACACAATATAAGCACGTGAATCCCCACTCTTGTAAGCACATACAAGCCAAAGTACTGCATTAACAAAATATATGCAAGAAAAATAGTCTTTATTATTATGTAGTCAGAAAGCTCTTGCATTGTCAGAGTTTATTTAAGGCTGCACAATAAAGCACAGTGATCAGGCAGCCTTACGCACGTTAAGGATAGGTAATATGAGAAGAAAAACAGTCAATCTCTTGTCCCAAAATTCAGCAAAATCTGTGCTGGATTTTAATATATGTTGCTACCTGTATCTGAGTTATCTGACATATAAAAACATGTTGCAGAACAGAATTCACTGTATCATTTTGTTGGAGCAAACAGAACTTATTATGTACTTTTGAGGCAGAAATAGAGTTAATTTCATTTTGAGAGACCAGGTACACTGCAGCACACCCATTTTAAACTTCAGCTTGATGTTACAAAGGTCGAAGAAGTTATTTCTTGGCCTGTACCAGAACCTACCCCAAAATAATAACAAAAGATACAAAAAGCTACCTTCAGAAATTACCACGGTAGTGTCAATATAACATTTTCATCACAGCTCTGAAGCACAGATAAAAGCTAGGGTTTGTAAGTACCATATCCTGTCTTGGAAGTACTTCTCCATAATTATTCACACACAAATGACATATGTACCTGCCTTCAAATCTGGTCCTAAATCCCCAGAAAAATCTACTACATTTCTAGCAGCTTTGTAAAGTAGCTCTTTATGGTACCCAAATGAAAGGACTTCCAACTTATCTCTACTTTTTTTCTGGGAGTTGCAGAGCCTCATATTTTAACTCCAGCCCCAAAATGCTTGTCTTAGGCTTTTTCATAGAATGATTCCCAATAACTTAGCTTTCCCACAAGACACCCTACATAAATAGCATATTTTAAATGAAGTTGACTTCTTTTGTTACTAGAATGCAACTACTGCAGGAAAAGACAAAAAAACCAAAACTTTGTAGAGTTTGTCTGCTTTAACATCATGGCACAAAAAACTATTTAGCATCTGAAATTCTTCCATTACTATGCTGTATATGTCACTGCCTCATGTTTAACCTCTCTTTGCAACACCTTTGTCCCCCACCCAGCTGGCTGTCTGGAGCCCTTCAGAGGCTCTAGACTTGACCAGCCTCTAGAAATGCCTACATTCCTTATCAGAATCATATCACATAAGAAAATGAAGAAAACAGTCTCTGTCACTGATGAATCAAAACAAAGATGCAATGCCAGACGTTTCCAAGGACAAGCCTCCAACAGAAAACCTCCCTGAACTGCTGCTGTCAGCTCTTATTAGATCCTGCTTGGAAAGAAAGCTCTGCAAGCAAACACCTGGCCACAATCAGAAGTGCTGGAGACCAGGCAATCAACTTGACTAGTAGGTTAACAAACCCCAGGTATACGGGAGCTGATCTTTCTTGGCTATTCATCACGGCATGAAGCTGAAGTAACATTTCTGTTTAACATTGCCTTCTTTGCCCTTATTCCCACATGTGCAACCAAAGTTCTGTCCTAATCGACCTTCCTCCAGCCCTGAAACCTTTTTGTCCTGTAGCATGTATGTCTGGTAATTGTTTGCCTTGCAGGACCATGGAATGGTTGGGGCTGGAAGGGGCCTCTGGAGATCGTCTAGTCCATCCCTCTTCTAAAGCTGGTTAACTCAGAGCAGGTTGCACAGTATTGTGCCCAAGTGGGTTTTGAATATCTGCAGAGAAGGAGACTCCACAGCCTCTCTGGGTAGCCTGTTCCAGTGCTCTGTCACCTCAAAATAACAAAGTTATTCCTCATACTCAGATGGAACTTCCTGTGGTTTAGTTTGTGCCCATTGCCCTTTATCCTGTTGCTGGGCTCTGAAAAGAATCTGTCCCCATCTTCTTGACACCCTTAAGATACTTGTGTGAGTTCAGACGATCACTTCTCAGTCTTCTCTAGACTAAACAGGCCCAGCTCCCACAGTCTCTCCTCATGAGTAAGATGCTCCAAATCCCCAGTAATCCTTGTGGCCTCCATTGGACCCTCTCTAGCAGCTCCTTGCCTTTATTGTACTGAGGAGCCCAGGACTGGACACAGTGCTCCAGATGTGGCCTCATCAGGGTAGAGTAGAAGGGGAGGATCACCTCCCTCTACCTGCTGCTGCACTCCTCCCAATGCACCCCAGGGTACTCTTGTCCCTCTTGGCCACAAGGGCACACTTGCCAGCTCATGGTCAGCTTATCATCCATCAAGAGTCTCAGGTCCTTCTCAGCTGAACTGCTCTCTAGTAGGTCAGGCCCCAGCTTGTGCTGCTACTTGGGGTTCTGCCTCCCCAGGTGCAGGACCGTGTACTTGTCCTTGTTGAACCTCATTAGGTTTCTCTCCAATCAGTTCTCCAGCCTATCAAGATCCCACTCAATGGCAGCACAGCTTCAGGTGCATCAGCTGCTGCCCCCAGCTCCATATCATCAGCAAAGTTGCTGAGGGTGCACTCCAGCCCTTCATCCAGGTCATTGATAAACAAGTTGAACAAGACCGGACCCAGTACTGATCCCTGGAACACCACTGACTGCATGCCTCCAGTGTATATATATTTTTATATATCTATATATACACATACATACAGTGTTACTTGATATTACTTATTTTTCAACAAGTCTGTTATTTAACTCATTCTTGCCTCACTAAGTACTGTGCATAAGTACAGAAGACATGTCTTTCTATGTTAGCAACACTTATTCTCAAGTACTTACAATGATCTTTACATTTCTTCTATGATAATTAGGCTACATATTTCAGATACTGATTCCAACTGGTGGGTATGGCAGATGAGGGAATTGCCACCTTTCACCAAAGGGTAAGACTATATTCTGAGATAATTTCCTCTGCTCCTTTTAAAAGACCGTTACCGAACAACTGAAAGTTGTTAGGTGTTTGTAAGACATAAATAAAGAATAAATAATATACTTTCCAATTTGAACTTTAGACTAGCAATAAATTATTGAAGAAAGCTGTATTCACTAGAGTGTGATATAAAAAAATTTCTTGCTTTTTCATGTCATGAACCATGTTCAATTATTGCTTACTGGAAATAAATAGATTATTTCAGACAATAGGTAATTCTAGAGACTCCCATTTTGCTGAATTCATGTGCTATGAACCTTTTAACTTCTCTGCTAAAATGTATGCCAATTTATCCCTTTAATAATGTGTACCACTGCAGTGCCTCTCTGGCATCTACTGTAATTTTAATTTTATCTTTAAACAAAATTAAAGCATCCACAAGCTGTATGGTTAGTGCCTTTTAAAACACTATGCCATTCTAGCTGTTTTAGCATTACTAGAAAAAGGTTCCCAAGTTTTTAAAGGTATGCTATTTTAACACACATTTTGACCATTGTGACCAAAATGATTATTAGTGCATCAAATACAGTTCCAAATGCTGCAAAATTTTTGAAGGCTGCTGCAATTTCTGTTTCTTACTGAACCACTTCGTATAAAGTAGTTTTAGAATATTTGGTATTTTGTTTTAGAGAAAGAAAATAAAGGAAGCAGAAACCCCCCACCCATTTTTACAAAAGAATTATAATAATATAAACAACTATTATAATTTCTATGACTTTTAAATCAATAAAATCAGGATACGTATTTCTTAAGAATAATATCACTTAAATTGTTCTTGATATTTACTACTACTTAATTACTTTACTTTGCTAAAAATAAAGATCATTAATTGAAGCTTGAAGCTCGGCTTAGATTTCAGAACTAACCTGCAAGTTGTAAAACCTCTATGTTCCATTTAACGCATTTAATAGACGCAAAAGCTCACAAGTGATGATATAAAGGATAATTTACGCTTGCAATGCATTTTTGTCCAATTAATAGATTGCCTGTGTGTTGCATATTTTGCAGGACAAAAGGGCAGAATATTAAACTGCCATTCATGCCGAAAATGCACTTTGCAAATTAAAAGTACCGAAACGGAAATTTTTCACTCTGTTTAGGAAATAAACAGTCCTTAACCAATTAAACTTCATTGTAATAATTCTATGATTTATTGCAAGTTGTTTAACTTTGAAAACTTGGCTAACCCATATTAAGGTCACAATCCATCATGTCTTGCTTGGAAAGCCAGCAAATAATGGTTGTTGTATTAGCTGCTTTTGATGATAGTATGAAAGAAGTATTAGCACTTGTCAACAAAACTGCTTACAACATAACATTAGCATGCATGGGCTGCTGTACCTATTTATTATTCTGGCAGCTTCACACATATTGTTACAAGCTTATAAAACATTTTGTCGTGTGGAAACCGAATGTACACTGTTTGGTTTTCTGATAGACTGGCAGCATAAATGTCTGGGCTGACTTAGTTTAGTTTAAGTGTAAATAGAGACACAAATTCTTCAACCTGTTCTCTTATTGATACTGAAAAGTGCTGAATTATTCAGCATCCAACTCTTCTGTTTGTGTCTATCACAGTTATCAATTTCCCATCAGTCTTCTTGTCAAAACAGAATGGATTAATCTGGCTGAAAACAAGACAAATAAGTGGATACTATAACAGGGGTGCAGGGTTGCCAGACTGTCAAAGGGAAATCCAGGCAGTGACATTTGCCATCAAAAGTCAGATATCTGGCTTAAGTGAGCAAATGATTTCCCTTCACAAGTCAAGAATGCACTTAGCTTACCGTAAGTAAATTAATCTGCCTACTTTGCCTACAGATGCATTATCAACAGTGACAGTCACAGCGACTTTGCACTTACTGCTCATATGTCTTTATGGCCCTATGCTTTGTCGAAGTTGATTCCTAAATATAAATATGAACAAAATATTGTTTTATTTTAGAAATGAAAAGATAAATACTTGAATACATTAACTTCTCAGTGCGGTGAATTGTGTTAGTTTAATCCATTGTACACATCAGTTGGTAAGAGATCTCGCAAATCTTTAAATAGTGGGTTCGTGGAATACAACAAATTTCTGTTAAGCCTAACCTTTCATTTTCTACCTGAGCTTTAAACTTCAAAATCTTGTTTGGCAAACTCTTTAGGTCCATCTGTTACTCTCTAAAGAGAATACAGATACATGTGATTTCATTTATACTTTTAAGATGAAACATCAGTAATACAGCACCCAAGTTGGGACATAGGTTTGGTACCCATTGAGTAATGTTTTGGATTTCTAGCAGAGGTTTCTGGTGTGTCTTTTTTTTTTTTTTTATTCTTTCCCTTCTGTGTTAATACTATCAGAAATGACTTTTCTAAACTATTTTAGCTAAACATCATCATACGTGAAGCCTTGCAGTCATGGCAGCAGACATCAAAATCTTGGTGTAAGCCTAACTTTTCTATTATATACTGCAGTAAAAGCTTTAATATTTTCTATATTTTTTCACTCATTTTGGAAACTTATCTGCTCTCCTATTTAAATTCCTATATAGATATATATCTCTAAGTATCATGTTATGGACTATAAAATGCAGGTTAACAGATGCCAGTATTACTCACTATGTAGAAAATGATATCACAAAATTAGATTACTCACAAAATCTTGGAGATACATTGCACTGCCTGTTAAACAGTTTGACAGACCAAAAGAATTATATTCACACATTCCTCCATTAACTATTGTGATTCCCCTGAGTCAAAATACGGTCAAAGGTACTATAAGGTTAATAAAACAGCTTCTGTTCTTTCTCTTGTTAAGTTTTCATTTGTGAAAAAGAGACAGAAATTAGCAAGGGTATTTTGCAATCATTTCCCCAGTGTGTTTGACCCACTGCTGATGTCTTTGAATATTCCCTAAAAATACAATGAAACCTTTTATACGCCATATAATTTCAGTAAGGCAGCAAAATTTACCTGTTATATGTTAATCTTAATTTTTTTTCATTTCTATTAAACGTGAACAGTACACAGCTGGCTCTGTTAGCCACTTGATATTAAGCATCAGGCTTTATTGACAGACGTTTAAGAGTCAAGAAAATACTGCACTGCATCTGCTAGTTATAAAAGTTATTCAGACTGTATAATTCAGCATTGCTAGACATCTGCTCAGTTCTTTGACTTTTAATAACGCTAAGACTGTACTGTCAGAACTGATAAAGAATATCTATATTATAATACTTCTTATTTTGGAGATACGCTCATTGTGATCTATGATTTTTTTTTTTTTTTTGTGAAATTAGTGTCAGGTCCATGTCTGATTTAACTATCTTGATCAGTTCTAAGTGAAACACTGCAAAGAGATCTCAGACATCTTTCAGAAAGACCTTACCAGTTCCAACCAGGAAACAATATAAACCTACCCATTACTTAATTCTTGACAAAACCATCTAGCAAATTAAGGAATAATTTTTCCCCTGTGACTGGTGAGAGCAACTATTATTATTATAAAAGATACAAAATAATTTAAACAGAAGATATTGGTTGCTTCATGTCAAAGGTTTTAAAAACTAGTGACAGAAATCAATCATGACAATGGAAGGAAAATTGCAGCAGAAACACTGCTTCTTCACTTTGGATATATCAGAGAATAATTTTCATTTTAATATGAGTTTCTCTGTCTTGATTTTAAGATCCAGTGTACTCATTTGTTTGCCTAAAACGCAATTAATTATGACTATTAGACCTACCTGAATGGCCAAAAAGTGTCTAACTTTGACTTAATGTCCACTGGATTTCCAGCAAGAAGAAAACAAATGTTTTGTTACTGTCTGTCGTATGAAAAAAAATGGGAGAATAATAATGCTGGCATTATCAATCTATCAAAACACCAGCCAAGATGACTGAACATTCTTTTAAGGTAAAATTGCACTTGTTTGCATTGCCTCTATAACTTCCTAAAACAGTTTCCTATGGCAAACATCTTTCAATTCTCATCTCACTCTGATTTTCCCCAAAGAAAGGCATATACTATTTTTAATTTTAATACGTAATCATAATAATGATTGCTGCTTATGAAGATTAAGAGACCTAAGAAAACTGTCCAAATCTCAAAACCTTCAGGTAAACATGAGAGAGGTAAATATGTTTTATAGAATCACAGAATCACAGAGTGGTTGTTGGAAGGGATCGTAAAGGTCATCCAGTTCCAACCCCCTTGCCATGGGCAGGGACACCTTCCACTAGGTCAGGTTGCTCAAAGCACCATCTAATATTCAATAAAGCATGTCTCACTTGATGGTTTCTTCCATGGATTGTCAAAATGTACTTTCAGTTAAAACACACTTCATACTATCCACAAAATAGCTATCTAAAATCTAGCATGCACATTATCAAGCAGCATTTGAGATCACCAAAATTTCTATTTAGATCCTGCAAAATCATATTTTGACAGTTTAAGCAGCATTATGCAAAAGTAAAGAAGAGCATTTGTGCTGTTTATGATGAGGAATTTTCTAAGCCTGAAAGACAAAACAGAAACCTGAGATAATCCTAAACCTACCTGCAGAACTAAAAAAGCTGGGGTGTCAGTAAAGAATGCTTTTAGAATTCTTAAGAACTTTCATAATCCCATTTTTAAAAACAAAGAAAAATTCAATTGTGACAAGTTCTTTTATATTTATATAGCTTTAAATTTTAGTTAAGAGTTGTAGCCTCTCTAAAAAATTAATTATGTATAAACTAGTGGTATTAATGTAAAAAAATATATAGATATTATACTTTTTTAAAATTTATTTTGTTAACAAACATACTAGGATAGGAAAGTTTTAGGTTTACTCAGCTGCCCAGAATACCTGGCCCTAACCATTTTGCCAATGTTACTAACCATTTTGCTTCAATAAGGTAGAATCTGTGTTGTTTAAAGCATTATGCCAAGCAGAGTTAATATCAACTAACTGGTGTTTGAAAACATTTGTAGATTCATTTTTTCTTTAGCATTTTACAGTGGTCTAATGTGTTACTTCAAGTTAGTTCTATGCATTATCTGAAAAAAAAATCAGCAAGTTGAAGAAAATAGAAACCAAACTGTCATGAATTAGTATATTTGAACTGTGCTTTATCATAATTTAGCCAGCTCACTTCTGCCAAATCTTCAGACAGGTGATTTCCTTTCCAAGTCATCCACAGGAGAGGACAAGGACAGGAACTCTCTCAATGATCAGAGCTTCTTCTGGTTTTCATCCTGAAAATGTTCATCTCTCACTCTTTAAAGGTTGTATGGGAAGAAAATCCCTAGAAGGATGGTCTAAAGAACCCCTCCTTATACCTTCAGAATGTTACAAATGATAAAAAACAAGACCCTAGCTAAGAAACTGATATCCATAGTTGCAGTAATAATGAGATATATGAACCAAAAATTACTTCTCAAAAATCAAACTGATCACAACCCTTTTACTGCAAGTCAAAGTATGCTTTTGGGAAATGGCGGTAAGCAAAATGTATCTGTCAATCCAGACAAAAGTCTACTCAAAGAAAGAAGACCAAAAATTTCCTGCTGGGTATTGCAGCTTTTGGGTTCTTTTCATCAGGAGCCCACATGGCTATTAATACCATGGTTGTATTGAGTCAGAGTCACAAGTCTCTGAAACAACATCTTATTCAAACTCAATAGGAAGTTTTCTCCTACTCAGTCTTTTGACTTTGAATATTTTATTTTGAGCTTATTCCTGTCCAAGACAGGAAACAAATACTAGTGGTTCTAATTAGCACTAACTTTTTGAGAATGAGGTGTCTGAGATAACATCATCATTATGAGTAACTTGATTTCAGAACACACCTACGGGTATTCAGTAGTACAAGATCTGTCTACTTTTCATAACACTGTTACACTTATAATCATGGAAACATTCCAAATTTCTCTCAAAATGTCACAAAGTGCTACTTAGAAAAAATATCACTGAAATGAACAGCAAGTTAAAAATTGCAGCCGTTGATCTCAGTGAAAAATACTGATAACATTAACCACCATTAATGAGTTGAGCTGACATAGAACTTCATAGTTTTTAATGAAAACATATCTTGATGGAAAATGTTGTTTAAGCAAAAGTTAAGTCCTTCACAGGACTTTTTTTTTCCCCTCCCACTGAAATTTCTTACTTTTAAAGTGAAGAACAGAACTAAAAAAAATCCCATTGCAGTGCATTATTTTGATTAAATCCAACTGTTTCATCTCACATCAGTTAGGCGATAATGTAAGCTTATTTGAGCTGCTCCTACACCTTAGATGAACTGTGGATTGAATGCCTCATATCTCTTATTTCTTGTGGAGAAGATTTTTATGCTGAACATGAAACTTTGGTTTAGTGAACAGGATCTTGAAGTGCAACATTGCTAAAATGAGCCAAATGAAACATTTCCACTTAAGTCAAAATGGAACAGGAGCAATGCAAAGATCAGCTCAGAGATGCTCTATGCTGAACTGTGCTTGAAAAGGCTTCAAAATCTTCTGATTTGGAAAAACAATAGTTTTGTTTCTCAGTGTTGATAAAAATTGTCAAAAGATGATCACAGACCAGAAAGACTAAGCGCTGTAGTATTTTCATGTGTGAGAACAGAAATACAGGTCATTTCCCAGCACCCCTGATTTTGATAAATCTACTGTTTGAAAACTGTGATTCTGACTAGGCCCTCCTATTTATTCTTGTTCAAAATCAATCCAAAATCTTATTCCTGGAAAGCATAATGATTTAGTGAAAATTAAAAAAAAAGTCCATACAAACATTACAGACTTCTATGGTTCTTTTGGATCCATACTGTTTATGCTAGGTATTATATATTATGGTACTCATAGCTGAGAAAAATTCTGAATTTATTACTGAAATCTAACAGTGTCATATTTTCTCACTATTTTCACCATGTAGTCATTCTTAAGAAGCAGACACTTAAATAAATACATAAAAACTCAAAATCTTTTACCATATGCAACTGAACATTTTTCTCAATAGCTCTTAGGCTAATAAAAAGGAGTCACATTGAATCTAGTAATATTACATTTTTAACTACATATATATTACATTTGTAAACTATAATACATATAGGTGAACATTTTATCTATCTACCTAGCATTGATCAATTTTTTTCTCATCTTAAATTTTTTCTTATCACAAGGAGGCTAGCAGACAAGAGCTAATCCCCATTTTTCTCTATCCAAAAGCCAGGGAAGGTTTATGCTGAAGTCAAGAGGCATGATGATAGATTACAGTCATACGTGAACTAAATTTCAAGTATATAGCGTAAGTATCAACAAAACCACAGTTATGTCATACTGATCTTAGCAAAAACTATAAAACCTACTGGAGAAATTCAACAAAGTCAGCAACCTTCATCTGTCTGCTGCTGGGGCAATGCCACTATTAGTGACTATTTGAAACAGTTTTAAGTGGCTTAGAACATGGATGATATGCAAAAATATTCTTTGGGAGTAGAAAGATAAATTAACAATATTATATGTTTGAATATATAAAACAATTTGCATAAACTGCAAATGCTTTAAGGTTTTGGATAGGAGCAGAGAACAGATAGCAAGGGGTATAGAGGGGTGACTGGGCTACCCAGCCACAGATGACAGGCATGGTGCAAAGCTGTACTCTGCATGGGCATATTTTAGAAGACACAGGAAGAGGAATTTCTTTTGCAAAAATTTTTCAAGAAACAATTTTAGCAAGGTAAATCTAGAATGAAGGCACAGAAACCCAAACGTATGATGCTGACATCCCTTTCCACAAAATACTCCTTCCAATCATAACTGCTTAGAGAATGGCACAAGGCTACTTTTTATCTCACCAGTTTGCGTCTTCCATCCACTATCTATTAAAATGCACAGTTCTGAAGAAAAAAGCTTTATCTCCTTTCAGGACCTAACTTGCTTACAAGAACCATTGTGTGTCAATTACCTTCAGGCTAGTTTTGTGTTGTGTGAAATATATATCTTATACCAGCTATGAATTTACATCTTTCCATTTCCCTTGTGTTGTTTCCTAATAGTGAAAATAGAGGCTCTGAGTATAACCTTTATACATTAGTTACAAACACATTTCAAGTCTGATGAAATACTGTTTTCAGGTACGATACGAACTTTCTAACTTTGCACTACTCTTTCTGAGTGCTCTGTATTCTGCCACGTCCATCATAAGAGGGGTATCCGCCACAGGAAATAACATTTGAAATGAGACAGTTTCTCTAATGATATTTCTATATTATTCTCTAGCCTATTTTTTTTTACATATCCTAATTTATTTTTGACAGCAACCTCACTTTTAACAGAAATTTCCATTCTTCTTCTAAATTAATATTGCTACTACAGTGAGAATTGAGGACAGTATATGAATGCTTCACATTTTTTTCCTCCTTTAGCTTGTGCTTCATCTAACACTATTCATTTAACTTGGTCATAATTTGTCTGTGGACTTGACTAACCCCAAGAAAGGAAAAAAAAAAAAAAATTAAAAAAGACTAGATCCTCATGAGCAAAACAAAACCAAAACCAACCTCATCAACATCAATTTTAAACCTTGTCATACAATAGCTGAATAACGAGTTTATTTGAAAGTGTAAGCAAAACCATTTTGTGATCAAAGGATCTTCTACATTTGGAATTCCATGGCATAAGAAACAACTGTTAATACCTGACTGAGGTGTAAACTGCAATACTGTATTACTTTTGCGATGACTTCAGTAGTACATAGCTCACACAGAAGCACAGTAGAACTAATCCTGCTCTTACAAGTAGCAGCACTGGAAATGGGCTAGGCCCACCATCAGTGTAAACCACCGAGCAGAATCATTAGAATAGCTGACCAAATTTCAAGGTACAACTTAAACAAAAATCACTTTGGATTATGTCTTTCCCAGGTCCCCTTCCCAGCAAATACCATGCTCTATTTAATGTGACATTAAAGCCTGAAACCTCATTCTACTGAAATTAAAAACAAGACCTGCTTCTTTGTTCCTAAAAGCAATACATATCAATATGTATATTTTTAAGAGCAACAGGATCTATCACCATTTTTAAGAGCAACAGGATCTATCACCAAGACCACTTAATCAGCTGGGTACTGGCACTGGGTATCTTAAAAAACTTAATTAAAAAATAATGAAAAAGCATAGAGCTGGATATTTCCTGCCATTATTTCATGAAGGTATAATCTTCCTCACTGGACTAGAATGAATAATAACGCAGAGTCTGATACATCTCAGCTCTTTCTCTTTACAAATTATGAAGCGTAACAAAAGAAAAAAATGCAAGTTTTATTTGTGAACACATAGTTCTTTTCATACAGTAATTATTTGCTGAAAGTCTAATACGTTATGTGCACCAGTTTTAACTAATTAAATAACACAAAATTGAAATAAACATCTAATTTCAGCAAAGGTAAGAGACGTGCTTCCTCACTGCTACTACAAACATAATTTTTGTTTAATTATGATTTAACTTATAGCCCATTTCAACACCTAAAATTATTGCCTATTTAAAAAATAGCAATTGAAGAAAACAAACATTCTATTTTCAGTTCTCTCAGATTCTCATATTCTGACTCTTGTGTTATTAATACTAACTGTATGCCCATGAGTTCTCAGGTCCATTTAATAACTAGAATTAACAAAATAAACATAAACACTAACTGCCTGAATAAATTCAAGATACTGAATGAAATGTTCCGTGCAAACTAAATGGGAATGTATTTGCAATGTAAAATATAATTCATCATAATGAAAATGTAAAGTAGTAGTTCTGCTTTATTCGGTATGGCAGGTTAGGGATCCCTGTGAAGCTACATTGAAGAAAAGAGTAGATTAATAATTTAATTTGGTTCAGAACTGTGCAAGTGGGGCACTGTGAGCTTTTATTCTGTAACCAGCTGCTGACCCTAATATGAATCAACCAATTAGACATCTCTATTTAATTGCTGGGTGACCCATCTAAAACTCACTAGGAATTTTCATTATAAACAAAACTCAGCAGCCTAAAAGAATCCCAGTTATCCCCCTGGTGGAGACAGTTGGTTAGATAGAGCCACACAAAGAAGCTCAGCATACGAAAAGATTGCAGGATCATTTTAGGCTGTGTTCTGTGAAAGAACATCTTAATATAATGAGCCTTTTTTCGATATCCCTTGGCGAAGCATCAGCCCTCTCAGATAACCCCACACAAAGCAAATACAATTCGTCTGAAGTTACATTTGCTCCTTGTTATCACAACTTATGCCACTTAATTCATTATTCAAAGAATTCACTTTCTTGTTTATTAGATGCAAGGTAGCTGCTCATCCCTAAAGGCCATGTATGCAAAAGACTGCTTGTAATCCTGTCACTTCAAACCTCTCCAGGCTTTTACATTGCTGCAGGAATTAGGAAGAAAGAAGCAAACAATTTAGATTTATTCATGCTGATATTAAATCTGTATATGATAAAGGAAATGAGAGAAATATTACATAGCTAACTTAAAAATTATTGATACAGATGAAGAGAATGTTATTCCCTGTATTTGTGAAAGCTAGTACATTCACTCTGTGGTATAAAAGAGCCCTTAGACTATATCTTGTGTCTTTAAAAGATCTGATTAAAAAATAAAAAAGTGTTTGTCTCTTACTTTCATTCCTCCTACTGAAAGGTACCTCAGTGTACCTCAGCGTCTCTCCTCAAGCACATTTGATATATTCAGTCTACCTTCACTACCAGAATTATCTGCTCAAGTGCTGAATGCTTGTAGTGAACATACTAAAATCAGTGATCAAATGCCACAGATACCAAATTCCAGAATGTTTTGAGTATCCTTTGTCATATAATGGAATTTAAGGTACATTATAGCTGATTTTGTAAACCCCTTGAATGTGTGCTCTCCAATGTTTTTAAATGTGAATTTTACTAATGATGTATTTAATAGATTTAAGAGCACAAAATAAGAGCTTCAACTCTTTTCACACTGCAGTAACAGTCAAGGAGATGTTTTAATTTTATTCTGTAAAACTGTGCTTTTAGAATCATTAAAATGCAAATGAATTACTGAATTAAACAGATTTTCAGTACACTCTTAGCACAATATTGTATAAAATTATCTGCATAATTATACACACTAACATTTATATAAGGCATTGTAAAAAGCCACAAATCAGAAACTGTATGAAAAACTGGTAAGCACTGGAGAGCAGGTAACAGTAGAAGTATTGTTAGGGTTCTACGTGACTGCAAACAGACTTGTATTTTTCATATTTCAGTTATTAAAATATGTAAAAAACATTATTTTTCTTAGTGTTAGTACATCAGTCTGATATTGCACAATAATGCACTACTCACAAAAGTTCCTAGCATTTAATTTCTTGATAATAATTTTAATTTTAAAATTATAACTAGTGACTTGGCATTACAGAAACAGTAAAAGCAACAATGACAAGAAAAAACACAATAAAAACCCCATTGCAGCTGTACATCTCAAATAATGGTTGAATGACTTGAAATAAACCAGTATTTTAAATCTAGCATTTTCTGCCTGAAATTACTACAATAAAAATTGCTTTTTAAAATAGTCTTATACTTTTCAAAGTATGTTTTATATGGATTGTCACTTTAAAAGTATACTTATGTATCTTAGTAATCCCACTCTTACTACAGAATAAGTGCACTATGACTGTCACAATTCAGGAACTGATTCACCTGGATATTAACCTCTTGAGCAGTACGCAAGTACAATATCTATGCCTTTCATTCAATTTAAATAAGGGAAGTATAGAAATTGCCTTAATAAAATGTAACACAAACCCCAATTTTTTTCTCCACGTTGCTTAATAGTGTCAGTAGTTGGACTGTTTAGGAATATGTACCCACCCTCACCTGACATTCTAAAATAATTCTGAAAAATTAGTACCGAGCAGTAATGATTAGAAACTTTTCTGTTAACAAACATAGAGTCCTAACTTTATCCTTTATTGTGCAATGTTTGCATTTTTTGCACGTGGGAGATTTTAAAAGTCACCCAGTGATTTTTTTAGTGCAACCATATGCTAGATAAAGATATTTAAGCTGTCAGTATAAACTGCTTCTGTTTTCATTTTGCATTTAATTTCAATGCCAGACTCAAGGCATAAATTTTTCATCACCTGCAATGCTATGAATAAAAGATTAAAAAAAGAACTGAGGAGAAATTCTAACACATGCGGTGCATGCAGCACATTGTGCAGGCACACTGTGCATAACTAGCTGTTTAATTTCCATCACTTTCTCCTACGTCAGGAACACCATTATTTGGGTTCATACATCATGCAGCTAATTTCCAACATTTCAGCTCTGTGGAATTCAAATTTATCTAGCTATGGACAATAATCCATTCAATACTCTTGAAATCTGAAGTCTATACCCATATTGGTAAATTCACATAGTACTTTCTTAACACTAAATAGAATATGTCTCTTGCCATCTAGTGCTGACAAGTTAAGTAATATTAAAATATTTCAACAGCACATATTCCTGTCTTACTTGAGCTAGCAAACATGATACTCTCTTCCCAAGTTCAAAGAAGTAAGAATTACTAAAAATTTCCAAGCTAATTTCATTTTCTCATTAAGGCTCACTTCATATTTTAAGCCAAAGGATGTGATCAGTCCCAAGAGGTTATGTTATGGGCTCACTCTGACAGAATTTTTTATTTAGCACTTTAGTGCTTTAAGTAGCACTATGCGTCTTCAGTTTTACTTTATTAATGCTCAGAGGGCCCTGAATGAAATTCTGTTTCTCTCTCCAACAGCCTCTGCTAGATAAAGAAACATGCTACAGAATACACCTGTTTTAGCATTAATCATAGCTTTTATTAATCTGAAAATATCTGAGATTCATAGTTCGACTTTTGCCAAGCAGCAGACTTTCAGATACACTGTATATTTAGAGCAGTCAAAAGTAAAACTGTTTTTAACCATTCTACCATCTCTGAAAATGTACATCTGTATACACTAATCTCCAAAGAAATTTAAGAAGAAATTAAAAAAAAAAAAAAAAAGGACACCATGCACTACTTAATTTGAATGAAATAATTTGATGAAATACTCTGGAAAATTAACTTAAAACAACAGTTTGTACTGCTTTAGCATTTACAAGCACTGAAAAACCTGTACAAAGGCAATATGGTACTATTCTGGTCTTTGACCTTTTCAGACCAGGATGAGCACTTTCAATTGGAAAGCTACACTTAATGGATGGTAGCTGGATCAGTGTGTATTTCCCCCCTGTCAGGACTGGCAGGGGGGAAATACAGCATTTTCCTAGCTGCTTCTTTGACTTGCAGCAAAGTTGGTGCAAGTGACCATTACTGAAGAACTTGTACAAGGACTGTGTCCAGTAAGTTGTCATAAAGCATTCCTAATGCTTTTAACTAAGAGTTCAAGCAGAAGAAAGAAGGAAAAAAAAAAAAAAGGGCAGAATAGGAATATTGAACTCTTTTCACATTCCTTGAAAAGTTGCACATTTATAGTAGACTGTGACATACTGTTTCTGATGGAGCTGTGTGGCACCTACCCTCATGACACCCATTGAAACTCATTCTGTACTTTCTATAAACAAAATTACTTTCAGTGTTTCAAGCTGGCAAGGCACAAAAGCAAAATTATATATTTATTTTTAATGGAGAAACACCAGTGGCAGAAATGTAGTTATTGGCAATTCTCAGTTTCTAGCATCAGCTGTGTAAGGTGCTAAGTACTTTAGCCCTGATCCAGCAGAGACCTTTGCTTCACTTCCTTAGCTTTACTTCACACCGGATGAGAGGCTATCGCCTCTGAGTATCTGCGCTCTTTTTTAATCTGCAGTGGCCTTATCACACAAGTCTGCTGGCGATGGCCAAATGCGAAAATGTGGTCACTAAGAAAGTGATTTGACATTTGAATTTGGAGAGTTCCATATATCTCGTGCTTTTTGTTTTAATTTGTGAAGCCAAGATACGCAGTTATGTTACAAACCATTTTATAACTCTGTTGAAATGTATTGAGTAACCTGGGTATGATAACTGTGAGCCTGTATATATATATATATATATATGAAGAAATACAAAAGCGTAAAACCAGATATGTTGCACTTTAAACATCCATATGAGTGCAGGATTCAAAGAACTAAAGTAACAGCAGAAACAAGTATTAGGAAATACAATAATCTATCCTGTAAAGGGTATCTAAAATCTTCTTTACACCACTGTTTTAAAGCAACAGTGGTTTGAAAATTAATTGGCAGTTAGAAGGTAAAATATATTTGTCCATGCCACATCCTTAGAGAAACAACTTTGATGTGTACTTTTGGACAGTAGTTTCCTAAATTCACAGAAAAGATTGGAATTCAGAAATGGATGAGGGAAAAGGAAGGCATTATAAAACATTTATGAAGAGGGATCTGAGCAGTCAGAGAAAACAGACCATTAGACTTAAGGCAATTTCTGTTTCTAATAATTTTTCCATCACCCAGACATTTATTTTACCCCAAAATAAGACAGTATGATGTGACTTTTACAGCTGTATCTATGGATGGAGTCACTACAGGCAGTCCTGTGCATGATGTGACCACCCTCAGACTGAACGTGTAGCCAACTGAATACACACAGAACACATGCTCCTTCCCCAGATTTACCTATCAACACCACGTTCAGAGTCTGAAAACCATTCAGTTTAAAATAAAAGGTAATGAGCTATTGATGAGTTTCCGCTACTTGCTGTGTGTAGTTTGTCTTCTCTTGCAAAGAAAAATGAGAAAAATGAGACCACGGCACATATTGTATGATGACCATTACCACTAAAGATAGAGTGATGCAAAAGTTTGTGCTATTCTTTTGTTTGCCTGGGGATGCTATTTTAATGTTGTTAAAACAACATTCGGTTCTGAATTTTGAAAGTATGAGATTGGCAAAGTTGGAAATTTTAGTTATCTTCTGGGCACTGCTGTGTAAGGGTTCATTTTACATTAGGGTTTAGATTTATCTATCTATAACTTTAGAATGATATTAAATATTGGTGTGCAAATAATTACAAATCATTTAATTACGGCATAAGCACTTAATTCTAGATCTGCACAATGTGTCTACAGGCAGTGCTTTACTGTATTCATACACATATTACATCAGCTGCTACTCATTTTAAAACCACTGGTGAGGATCTGCCTTGAAGTTTCTGGGCAAAGTGGGATGAATTTAATAGCTAATATGTGATCTCATTACAAAGTCGAGCCACAGAGCTTTGCACCTTCTGTCTCTTTGAAATGACTGCTTTTAGTGCACTCCTTTAGTTCACATTTCCTTTCAGTTTTCACTTGTTCTTAGCACAAGTTCAGGAGACTTCCAAGCTTTGAGTCCGGTAGTAATTTCAGCTAAACAATTTCATTTCTAAAGTCCCACTATATCTTGTTGCTCAGTTTTACTTAAAAACAGTAAATAGTTACATTTATCATACATTTTAATACATAATTAATTTAAATTGATAACATAAAAGTGCAACATGAAGTGCTAGGAAGTTGATAAAGATAATTTTTCAGTGTTCTGAATCTGCTTGCCTACCTACAACTCAAAGATTTTCTTTCTTTCATAATACACTATAATATGGTTGCAAGTGCATTGAAATTCATCTTGTTAGAATGGTAGCAATATATCCCACCAGGACTACTGTTCCTAGTAGCAATTTAAAATAATTATTGTGAGACTTGATGCTAGACATCAGGTTTGCAATAGAATTACAATGAGGGAAGTGTATTAGAGACAAAACATTGCTGGAAGAAAACTTCATAATGGTGCAATTTGGAACTAAGCCTCAATTTTGAAGTAATAGATTCTCTTTATGATGGCACAAAGGAGTAAATGCACTTAGCAAATTTAAATCTATTATTAATCACACTTTGCGGATTGCAGTGCAGAAAGGAGAAAAGAAATTAGCTTTTTAGGTTTCTTATATAAAACAAGTTCTACTATGAAGATTTTCTAAAAATCTCCTCGTTATAGCTCAGAAATACAGCAAGTCTTCATAACTGCAGAGTTAGAAAGGTTCAAAATCTTTCTGAAATAGTTTTGCATGACTTCATTTCAGATTAGAAGTTACTCGAGATGATGTACTCTACATCATCAAAACACTTTCACTTCTGGAAACAAAATATCCATAAAGAAAGGTGAAATAAATTTAATATTCATGCTTGCTTACTCTAATCACTCTTCTTAAATGGAGGGAGATATTTGTATTATCCTTGCTTTAAGTCTGTCACAGTTACAGCAAACACTTTTACAGACCACTGGATGCTTTCAAAAAGATATTTCAAAGAAAATAATGGAAAGTAACCCCATATGGATTTTAGGAAGTTACATACAGCAGCGGAAAATAGTATCTCTTATGCCAACACTGTGAAAAACTGTAGTTTTTATAGCCTACATTGTAATTTTACATGAAACTTAAAAATAACACATACATTTGGTGTGCCTTTTCTTTCATGCATCATATTTTTAATATAAATTGATAATATATTGGACTGGCAGATGCAAGGTTGGGTTTGGTTTTGGGTTTTGATTTTTTTTTTTAAATCACTGATTCTTTCAGTAAACATAAGTCTCGCATAGACTGTTCAGATGAAAATAAAACTTCTAATTCCAGCATAAAGCAATGTGATACAGATATCCACCAAAATACAAGGATATGAAAGCAAACAGTCATTGTAAATGTTTGTTTTAAACAATACATTTAGATTTAATTGGACATTATTGTGAGGGTTCTGAGGCACTGGAATATGTTGCCCAAAGAAGTGGTAAATGCTCCATCCCTAGCAGTGTTCCAGGCCAAGTTGAACGGGGCTTGAGCAACCCAGTCTAGTACGAGACGTCCCTGCCCATGACAGGGGGTTGGAACTAGATGATTTTAAGGTCCTTTCCAACCCAAACCATTCTATGGTTTTATGATTTATTTTATGGTTAGTAAATAAACATTTTACAATAAACATTTATTATGTTTAATAAGTTTGTATCTATAATCTTTGAGAGGGAGATTAAGTTTATATTTGCCTACATTTTACCTTGACCATTTAAAGTGTGTCTGAAATTACAGGCAGAGTATCTTCAGATCTTTGACTCTTTCAAATCCTTGAAGGCCCCAGCCATCGTCAGACAATAAACACATGCCCACATGGCAGCTTGCTAAGAATACAGAGTACATGTTACCCCATACTTCTCCCACCATTATCCTGGGGATGCTTCACATTTATTGAATGAGATCATCATAACAAGGCCTTCAGAATATTACATGCTGTATCATTGTGAACCAAAAGTTCAATTAGTCACAACAGCTTTCTAAAAGAGAAGAGCTTAAGACAAACAAGTCTATTCCTTTTTCCACTTCATCTGCAGATGAAAAGGAAAATAAGGGACACACGGAACTACCTGATCTTTACCCATCAGCTGCAAGAGGTGGTATAGCACTACTTGCTCCAACAAATATTCATCAAGTCCCAAGATAGTTCATTCTACCAAAGTGAAAAAAAAAAAAAAGTCATGTTTCTTAAAAGTACAGTTTTTAAACTAATAGGAAAATGTGAGTTATGCATATCTGCAGACTTGAAAGTAATCAGCCAAACAAAAGGAGGAAAATAACGTTATGTTTAGATAAGCTCGTCACTTTGTGGGGTCTGATTCTAACTGTGAATATATTTTATTGTCCCTATGCCTTTTCAGAGCCCAACTTAGTTTAAAACAAACTACATTGCCAAAATTATTTGCTGAAGTTAGAAATCCCAGAAGTTATATCTTCGCTATCTTTTCCCTTTTTACACCCACATATCAATGTTGAGTGATCATTTTCTTACAAAAATAAACACTTCCTATAATTATCTATACCTCATTGCTAAAAAAGAAAATTTCTTAAAACATCACAAATGGCCAGAACTACACACACTATTCCTTATGATAGTGAGATAACATATAGAATCATGGAATCACTGAAAGGGAGGAGGACCTTAAAGACCATCTGCCACAGGCAGGGGCACCTTCCACTAGACCAGGTTTCTCCAAGCCCCATCCAACCTGGCCTTGAACACTGCCAGGGATGGGGCAGCCACAGCTTCTCTGGGCAACCTGTGCCAGGGCCTCAGAACCCTCACAGGGAAGAACTTGTGCCTAAGATCTCATCTCAGTCTCCCCTCTGTCAGGTTAAAGCCATTCCCCTTTGTCCTATCCCTACCGGCCCTTGTTCAAAGCCCCTCCAGGTTTCTTGCAGCCCCTTTAGGCACTGAAAGCTGCTCTAAGGTCTCCCTGGAGCCTTCTCTTGTCTGACACAGTATCTGACAGAGCTTGTTCAGAAAGATAAGCGTTCAGACTGACTGTGTTAGTCAATGAAAACAGCTCCATGCTCTTTTCTCAGGTACTCCAACAGGAATACTGCTAAAGTCTATTTATTGTCCTTGTCCTTGTCTGGTTAATATGCAGTTATCTGTACAGTTTTACAACATAGACAACGATAATCCATCTGTGTAATTACAAAGACGTGCCTTACAGCTACTAGATAGAATACAAGGTCTGCAGTCTTGTAATAGTATTTACATCATTAAAAAGTCTAGCCCCAAAGCACCCCTTAAAAATACAGAGCTGACCACAGCTGGTGCATAATGTTTTTAAAGTCAGCCTGTAGTCAAGGATTACACCCATGCTGTGTGTCACACTGACTCCAGGAAGCATCTCCTCATCAAAAGCATCAAAGAATGGCATTTCTCACAGCCTTTCATTCTCTTCTCCTCTGAAATATTCTGCCTAATGATCAGAGGTCACCAAACTGAAATACTTATTAGAGAGAAAACAAAAGCCTGTCAGATTATCAGGATAATTTATGAATTACACAATGCTATTCTAAAGAACAAGAAAAACAGAAAATAAAATGTATTGCAGTAGCAGTTCTCAAGACTGATGAAAACAATTCTGATAGTATGCAACTTCAAAGCCCAACAGTGCAATCTTCAGTAATACGGCAGAAGAATGTTCCCATGGTGTTCACCTGACAAAATCTATTAATCTTAGAACACCATTTTACACAAATACAAGTCTACCAGTGCAATCATATACTTCCAAAAGCCTAATCTGAAATGCCATTTTTTGTCTTTTCACCCTCTGTTGTTTTCAAAACAAGCAAATCAGAATTATTTCTATCATCTATACAGTAGCTACTCCAGGATAGGTGTAGTCATTCTGACTGTATCTTCTAGATTAGACACAAGGCCATTCATAATGTGTAAGAGGGAAAAGTTTAACTTAAATCTGGTTTAATAATTTATGTAAGCTTAGCCTATGTTGGTTCCACTTGAAATCTCCAACACTGGTTCAATGTCAGCACAAATTTCTTTTCCATAATTAAATAATCTTGGGGCGAGTCCAAATTATGTGAAGCAGAGAACCACACAGAGCAATTTCTGCAGCAAATGTCAGAGGTATTAGACTATGTATCACTTAGAGGGGTATAATACATGCAGATTATTAATTTCTAATTGGACTAAGAGCAGGCCATTTTTTTGTCTCACATTATCGTAGTTTCCAATTCTTAACATAAAATTGTATCTGTGTATTTCCCATGAACCAGGGTATAAGACAGGACAAGGAGGCTCTGTAACAATAATGCTCCTACATATATGAAAGCTGTAAGCATCAAAACCAGACATTAAATTAGTTTGGCTTTCAGGGGAAACAAAGTGTAAAGGTTGTTTAAACAAGCTTTATATTTGCAAGCTTGCAATGAGGAAAGCTGAGAGATTAGTTTTGCTCCTACATGAAAAAGACTAAAGAATGGATCCATGAAGAATTACTGGCTACCTATTCAATACTGGCAGATGACAGGGCCTTGTGCAACATGATCTAATGTGAGGTGTCCCTGAACATGGCAGGGAGGTTGGAACTAGATGATCTTAAGGTCTTTTCCAACCCTTACCATGATTCTATGCAGACTGCAAAATAAGTCATCCAAAACTTTGCAAGCCTATGGCAAAGTAAGAATTGCAAATGCATGTGATTTTACCATCCTGAATAGAGAAATGAAAAGGCACACAATGACACCATCTGGCAACCAGTTTAAAATTTTAAAAGGAAAATGAGTGAGTACTTACCATGAAGCTGAAGATCACAAGATTACTGATACTAATAATAGATCAGTGAAATTTTAATACAATAGATACTGAACGAATAAAACAGCTATAGTTAAAATAAAAAAAAAAGGATACAAACTAAATATTCGACACAGGACTATTGTGCTGTGGGCTTAAATGAACCATATTTTTTGTACCCATAAAGATACTCCTCTAAAACAAGATTGACCAACTTTTCCCTTCAATGAGGTGAAATAACACATCATACTGGCTTTTGCCGAACACAGGCTCTTTGCCATAGTGGCTCACTAGTCTCTTCCTTTCCCACAGTTAAAAAAATTTCTGAATATTCCTGTTATGTATTTTTGCACCCCTTGAGCTATGTAACTTGTACAGAACAACACCCCTAAATATATCCACTGCATTCCTCCTACTCTCATCTTCAGCACTGTGATCTGCTTATTCTTCTGCAGCTTCTTTTCCATTTCTGCTGCCGTGACTATATCTTCTTACATGGCCCTTTACTCCTGAATGCTCTCTCTTTAGCCTGTATCTGTAATGTCTTGTCTTTTCATGCTTCCCCCTTCTTTCTTTCACAGTTCACCTCTATTTTAAATTTTATTACTCCCAGTGTCTTTCCTCTGTTTATCCTCTCAGACCTAGTACTCAATTTTGACCACTGCCTCAGAGAAAACTCCTGACTTACCTATTTTCTTTTGTGTCTTCCCTCCAATTGTCCCTTTACTAACTCATCCTGAATGTCATGTTATTATCTTGGAATTTAGGCAAAAAATCTTTCTATTCACTGTTAGAAATCTAAACCCACTATTCTGCCAGCATTATTACCCCAGCATCCTCTAAATAATTCTTGTTATCTTACTTCTTTTCAACCAGACTAAACCCTGTTTCTGACATATAACACTTATCATCAACTCTTTCTTTTCTATGTCTTTTCTGCAAACAAGTACAAATTGTAGTGCACATCTCACTGTAAGTGGACTCTCTCATGTAGTGATCTGCCCACTGGTCACAGTGCCACTTTCTTGTGCAGACAGGGATGAACCTGTTTTACTGCAATGTCCCCTTCCAAAATACTCTGTTACTGGTTCTCCTAACCCTCAGGGTAAAGTCTTTTGACTTCTCTATTCCCTCTCAGCTTTGAGTTCACAAAATGGTGTCTCCTTCCACCCAGCTACCCTTTTTAATTCTAATTAATTTGCTATTAAGATGCATATCAACTTTTTAATAGCATCATTAGTGCCTTAACCCCTTGGCTAATCCCTTTCTTACCATGTGAGTATGAGTAAGAAAGCCACACGTAAGCCCCTTTAATGCTTTTAAAAATTATTTTTAAAACTGAGTTATTTGTAGGGCATTTTCTGAATTTGACTGTAAGTGCCAAGACAGGGACAGACTTTCAGAGCGCATCTGTTCTTGTCTGTAAAGTGCCATGTTCCTGTTTGTTACTCTATAAATGACCAGTAAGATAGAAATAACAACAGCCAAAGAAGTCAAACTCTAGGTGATCACAACTGAGAAGAGGAAAGCAATGTTATAGTTATAAAGCTTCAGAATACATCTTTTTTTATAGACACTTTAGTTGAGAATTTTGGAGGGATGCTGAGAATCCAGGTTAGCTGGGATATTGGCTCAGCCTGCCTACAGAAATCAAACACATTTGGTCTTGACTGCAGCTGTCTGAAGAAAGACAGATCCTTGAATGATGATCGGAATTCAAGACCTAAATGGGAAAAACTTAGAATAATGTTGCTGACTGCCTGACCAGAACTGGTGACACTGTCTGTGATATGCCAAGGGAGAGAAGACAGCAATGATGTTGCAGTTAAGGGAGACTCAGATGACTCTCTCATTCTGTGGATTGGAAAAACATCACATTATGACCTGACAATATGACCAAATTTGTAGACATTGCCAGCAATTGATTGATGGGGCAGTCTGTTTAGTGGCCCATGAGACAAGAATCAACCTTTGACTAGGTTTTGAGCAGAGCAACAGACTTGATTTGAAATTGTCAAAAATCCACTCCCTAACAGCAGCTATAATATACTGGAATTTAACCTTCTTGGACAGCCCCCCAAAATATCTCATAACTGTGCCTCACCAAAAAAAGCTCTGATAGAACAACACTGTAGTTCTGCTACTTATGAACATGAAAAGCTTTACGAACACAGGAGAGGCACTTGAAAGAATTAAGTCCTTGCAGGCAGTGCAAAAACAAGGTGCATCTTGCTGAAGACAGAAAGCAGTTACTTCAGAGAACAAGAACAGAAGAATTAGACAGAAGGGGAAAGGCAGTTAGCAAAAGCAAGGAGGTATCATTCTGAAAGTTGAAAATAGAAAGCATTATAAACTGTGGTTATTTATAAAAACACAGTGAGACAGTCCAGAAGAGAGTTTGAGTAACAACCCACACAAGGCATTAAAATCTTACAATAGAATAATGTTTTCAAAGACACCAGGAGAAGGAATTCTGCCTGAATGTTCACATGGCTAGAAGACTATCAGGGTGCAACTGTCACATGTTTTTTGCTGTTTTGTTTTTTTTTTTTCTGTTTGCTTTTGAATACTGTGGAAGCTTGAGATGGTTCCTACACTTGAAGCTTCTCAGTAAAGGTCTCAGCAGAAAACCCATCTCAAACTGAATGTCAGTATAAAACATTATGTGACAAGGGAGGGGAGAAAACCAAACCAAAACTAAGAGTTTCTAAAAACTCACTATAGTTTCAAAGGAACTCAGGAATGTAATAGGTGAACCACTAACTATAATATGAAACCTAGCACTTAAACCCACTTAATTAAGGACTAGAATCTGGTAAATGGGCCATCCACTTTCTGAAATGTATTCCAGGGAGTATCTACAAACAGGTAAGCTTCAAGAGTCCACCAGGCCTGTCACTGGATACTATAGTAAAGAAAAGAACTTGTGTACAGATAGATAAATTGGTCTGTCAGTAAGAGTCAGCCTACCCCTCATAAGGGGAAGGCATGTGTGACAAATGTATCTACAATCCAGTCTGTAAAGGAGACTTTTCAATATAGTTTTCTCAGATTTTCAAAAGCTTTTGACAAAGGCTTTCACCAAAGCCTTGTAAAAAGGATGGATCGTCAGATTGCATGGTGATGCAGATAAACACAAGGAGTCAAGCTGTTTATCTTACTCATAAACGATGAGTGAGCTGTGAGATAACAAAGTTTGCTGGTAATACAACACACAAGTGGTAAAGTCAAGAACTGATAGTGCAAACACCAAGAAAGCCCTTATGACTCGGAACTAGTGGGCATTAGGGTGGTAAGTGAAATTCAGAAAAGACCAATGTGGTGTACAAGGGAATCTCAGTCCTAACTGTACTGGTAAAATGATGGGCTCTGAGCTGGTTGTTACCAAGCATGCAAGAGGCCTTAAACAATTCTGTGAAAATATAAGTTCCATGATGAATCTCCTTCTTCGAAATATTCAAGAGCCACCTGGACACAATCCTGAGTAATGTGTTCTAGGTGACCTTGCGTGAGCAGGTAAGTTGGACTAGACAGTGTCTGGTGGTCCCTTCCAACCTCAACCATTCTGTGATTCTGTGAGTAAAACCAGGTAAGAAACCCAAAAGACAAAAACCCCAAACAAACCCACCCCAAACAGCCTTGGGATTTAAGTGCTCACATTTAACAGGAAAATAAATAATTAATAAGAGTACTATAGTGTGCAAAGAATATTGCCTGGAGAAGACAGCAGGGGGACCTTAAAGAACTCTTCCAGTACCAAAAGGGGCCAACAAGAAACCTGGAGAGGGGCTTTGGACAAGGGCCTGTAGGGACAGGACAAGGGGGAATGGCTTTAACCTGACAGAGGGGAGATTGAGATGAGCTCTTAGGAAGAAGTTCTTCCCTGTGAGGGTGCTGAGGCCCTGGCACAGGTTGCCCAGAGAAGCTGTGGCTGCCCCATCCCTGGCAGTGTTCAAGGCCAGGTTGGATGGGGCTTGGAGCAACCTGCTCTAGTGGAAGGTGTTCCTGCCTGTGGCAGGGGGTTGGAACTGGATGAGCTTTAAAGTCCCTTCCAACACAAACCATTTTGTGATTCTATGGCTCTATCGTGTAAATCCATGGCTCACGTGTTGAATACCATATGAATTTCTGGTTCCACTACACCTCTATCTTAAGAAGAAAAAAAAAGTATACAGGAGAATTGAATAAAGTACAAAAATAGGTGGGATTAGTTCAGGCTGGAAAAGAAAACGCAGAGCAGGATATAAAAGAAGTCCATAAAATCTCAAGTAGCGTGGAAAAGTAAACAAGGAATCCATGTTACACCACCTCTTCCAGTGTAGGAGCTGGTGGGTCACAAGCACATAGAACAGCACCATGTTAAAACCAAACATAAGGGGTTTCTTCGTGCAACTTGCAGTCAATCTATGCATTGCTTTAAATGCTTGAAGTTTATGTGGCTTAGAGTGGGGAATCGAAAAGTTCATGGAAAGGAAATCCTTCATTACATACTAAAGACAATTCCTCTGTTTAAAGAAAACCTGAGGCAAAAGCTTTTGGAAACTGAGTGAATATTCTGGGATTTGATATTTCAGTTGGCTTTCAAGAAGTATACAGCTGTAGTAGATTACACCTCAACATTTTTCATTGTAGTAATGAAGGACAAAGTTGAAAAAACAGACTCAGTTTTTTTAAAAATTCTGTTCATTCAGTATACTGCAAACGAGAGGCTTTATGTCCTCAGTTTTCACAGTAGAAATGTGTCGCTAAGTTTATTATGCAATATTCAGGATGGCGTCTACTAACGTCTTCTTTATTTTAATACATGGAGAAGTATTCGCACCATCTACTTCAGCTGCTTTAGGCTTCTCATTTAGATTGAGTCAGAATACCCAAAATTAGTGCTACCTACATATAAAGGAGCAGAAGTAAGTGTTTCCAAATGGACCTAAATTAAATGTGTAAAGACAGAATCCATAAATATTCCCTCCAGTGTTACTTCTACTTTACCTAGTATTTGCTACCTATCAATATGGTCACAGAAAAAATATTTGAATCCTTCCCACGTATATACCTACTCAATTATTACAAAAAAAAGTTCTTACAATCAAGTATTGGCCTTTTTTAATACCTTCTGTTGACATTTCCATTACAGATCTATCTCAAGGCTAAACGGATTCTGACAATGGCATTTTATGAGAGAAATAAATTGCACTTTCGTAATTCTTTGACTTCCAATATATTTCCTCATAAGCTAACTAATTTAGCAGAGTACTCAAAACATCATTCTAAACAAAATCTTTACCTCAAAAAATACTAACCAAACCCAATGTTTTATATAGTCGTTTCTTTTTCAATAACTTCACAAATAGAATAATCTAAACCCTTAGGTTGTTCTGAGGCACACCAATAGCATCATTTGCATTACATGTATCACATGAAATTATAGGAACAATGCTCCACTTGGCATCTGCCACAATTTTAGCTTAAAACAAAGCGCAGCTTCTCCCACATAGTATCCTGATTAAACAAATTAACTATGGCACTGACTGCAAATGTACACACTAGAGTGTAAAAAATGAATGGCCAAGTCTGTATTTAATTTTAATTAAATTTCATTCTGTAGCTCAATTAATCCAGAACTCCAAATGTCAGCAGGACTTAGGCAAATGGAATGACATCTGCTGCACTGCACATTGACTATAAAACCTTCACTGCATGCTAGAGCTCTGGAAATGTACCAGAAAAAAAAAAAAGAAAAAAGTTTTTATTAAATATATATCAATGCATAGAAGTCTAATTTCAACAGAGCATATGAAAGATAGTTGAAAGAAAACTTGGGAGAGTTCTTTTATTTCACAACTCTTGTTAATAATACTGTCTGTCTAAACTCAAATACGGTTGTGTGCATTAGTAAGGATTTATTTACATTGAAACTGTGTTATTTTTTAGGTGATCTACTAAGATACATCTTATAGCATACTGTATGACTAAAAAAAAAATCATATTGCAAACACTCCACATTATCATTATTATTATTATTATAACTATGTATCTGCATAGAAGTATTATCCAGAAGCTTCTGCTCATGCTTGAGTGCTGTAGGAAGACATTATTTCTGTCACAGTGAAATTGATGCACACTTTTTAACAGCATTAAGGTATTTCAATGGTAATCTGACATCTAAAATTGTTTACAGCGCCAGCCACACGACAGGTGGATTAGAAGAGGAATTTAAGAATTTGAGAAAGGAAAAAAAAAGCCCCACCAACAGTGAAGGTAAGTTCACAGGCTTTCTGAGTCACATCACCATATTGATAGCCATGTTATTCTTTCATTTCTTCTCACCACTGCTTTTTATTCTACCAGAATGCTCCATCTTAGCCCTTATTTTTGATTGACTTCTATTAGAAATGACAGACAAAGCAGGGATGGATGAAGGAGCTGGGACAAGGCCTGCACAACCAAGATTAGGGACAGGTTTCTGTAATAAGGGTTGTGAAGTAAACAACTGATTTTTAATAAAGTATTATTATTCACTTCAATGGACCCTATGTAAAATACACAACCAAGGCAAAAAAAAACACCTCCAAATGAAGGGAAAAGCCTATATTCATTTAACAGTACTTTATGCATAAAAATGTATTAAATAGATGTCTCAATTTTCCAAATACTGTCTGTAGCTTCATTCAAAAATTATAAAATAACGCTGAACTGGCTGCTCTGTTGCAAGATTATGGTTTTGCAAATACCTGAATCAGTCAGATACTGTGTTCAAAGGACAGAGGCCACCATTTATTTTTCAATTTAATGATCTCTATAATTATTTCCTCCCCCCCCATCCTATTGATAACTAACTCATTGAACATGCTAAAAGCAAAATAGAAGCTTCCATTTTTTTCCAGAAAAAAAATTCATTGTAAGTCCTTTCAGCTCCTATTAACTGTACTCTGTGCAGTTCTTGAATATTTTGGATGACTGTAAAATTATCAGCTGAAGTAAAGAATATACAAAATCACATATTGAAAATTGAACTTTGTTCTTCCAGCACTTATTAAATGACTTTAATCAAAATGCTTACCTATAATAAGAATAAAAATTAAAAAAAGAATATACAATTTCCAGGACCGTTCCTATAGGAAGTCCAATTACTTCTATTCCTTTTTCCCCCAGAGATTTCAAGCTTATTTCATACCAAATACATTGAAGAGATATATCTAAATTTTAATCATTGCACTAAACAAATCTAAATATGATTATACTAAATTACGATGATTACAATTATATAATTAGCTAAAGTACTCTCTAAAGTTCTTTTCTTTTTCCTTTCCTTTAACATTGCTTTCTCAAAGACTGCTCTCATGTTTAAAGAAAATATTTCTCTAAAATATGAATCTGCTTCAGAGGCACCTGTATCTATTGATATCATTCAACACTTCAACAAGAAATCTAACAAACAGAATCTAAAAAGCCACCTAGCAGAATAGCTCAGAGTGGCCTAACAATTCCAAACAACAGCTTCATAGTATTTTATGAATATCTTAACAATACAAGATTTTGGTTTTATGACTACATGCAAGGGTAGTATCTCCAAACACTGTAAAGAAATATCTTTAAAATAATTAATCAATAAACACAAACAATATATTCATGCTGATTATTTTTTTTAAGAACAAAATTAACATGATTTCAGGTAACCATCATATGGCACACCTCTGAGCCTGAGAAAGTACCGGCTTTTAGGTAGAGCATGGTAAAACTACCCAAGAAAGAATCTCACTGACACTAATTTGGCAAGTGAAAATATACACATTCTTACATGATTGCTTTTTCTGTAATCTTTTTCCCACTGTGGCCCAGTCAATTTTATCCTTAGTATTTTTTAGTTTTTTCCTTTTTAATTGTTTAGAGTACTGTCTTCCTTTCTTTCTCTTTTTAGGGCTTTCTTTTAATCTTTCGATTTCTTGTTTCTAATAACAGCTGCAACCATCTCCTTTCAAAATTCTATTTAAAAACTGACTTAGTCACTTTGGAAGCTTTTTATAAGTGCTATCAAAAAATATTTAATTATTAGGAATTCAAGGAAAATGTCATCTGTAAATTTAAAAGATCAGAAATTTTCTAGAAGTCCTGTTCTGAATGCTGAACTAAGAAAGCTTAGGAAAACAAAAGAAAAAAGATATAATAAAAATATTTCTGACTTTCTTCCCAAGGAAAGCTAGGTGCCTACTACTCATTTCCTTGAATATCAGAAATTTCCAGCTGGAGGGAATTGACCGTAGTGTCACTGCACACTTGCATCCACTGGGATCTAACCCCTCCCCCCCATTCATAGATATAATTATCCATATTAAACATTGCTTTCTTTTAAAATATAATGCTCAAGAATACTAATTTTATGGAACTCAGTTTATCCATCTCCCAAACTGAAAATTAATATACATGCACAAAATAAGTGCATCACTAGAACAGCAGCTAAAATAGTCTACAAAATACTTTGTGTCATTACACTGCACTATACATAAACAAACATATTCAGTTATTTAGCTCCTCTATGACAGTCAACAAGATTGCTGATTAGTACTATGCAGCAAGTACACACTTCAGATATGTGCCTAGCTGTTCTTTTACCTAGGCAGGAGAATTGCAAGCTATCCAAGTAACAGAAAAACCTGGATGATATCCATCCACATTGTTCCAGCCATCAGCAGTTATGAAGCAAGAACCTATTTAAGGCTACGAGGACTGCAGTCCAAGCAAATACCCCCAGAACTTCTATTCGATATCCAAAAAGCTGCTCCACCACATACCCTGCTCTTGGCATCACTGTAAAAATGCAGGTAATGAGGTAGGGGGCACACCAGGGTTCTTCATATGCTAAGATAAGGAAAATTAATTTTAATGCTAAAAAGATGGCAGTACTATTACAGACGGCCACTAAACACTTCCGGCTGCTCTCCAGCTCTACAGTACTGGAATCTGGAATGAGAATCCTGTTATAAGCACAAGTGCAGAATAGTCTCTTATATTCCATTAGTGCAAAAAGGGCATGGGATACAAAATAAAAAGGGGAACAGAAAAAGAAATACAAATGAAAGCAAGATACTTCTCTGTGATAGCTGCAACAAATATATTGCTCAGGAAAAAAAAAAACCACCAAAAAACCAAACCAGACTTCTCTAAATTTCTTAATGTAAAAAACAACTGATCTGTAAAAATAAAAATAAGCCAAATATATTTCTCAATGACTAATACTAAAATTTGTAGACTGGTTAAAATTCACACATCTAGATTCTAAAAATTACATACTAAAAAGCTGTAATTTGCATCTTGTCCAATTTTACCATTATTAGTATTACTATTAATAATACAACGGATCTAAAGTATAGTAGGAAGGATACAAGTCTTCAATTATGTAAAAAAATTAGGAATAAATCCGAAGCCATGAAAGTATTCTAAAAATATTTACATGCATGGTTCCTTTGTACACTTTTCTCTGGTTAAAATTTCACTCTTCTGGATTCTTTTATTTCCCCCTCCAAAATTTAAGGTAGAGAGGACTGGTTTTGATTTTACTCTATGAGTCATGATCTGAAGCAACGGCCTGTGCGTATTTCTAGACAGACAATAGCAGTACTTCTAATCTGCCTGCCACTGACTCAAACTTCTGTCACCCTGTGTGAAACTCATAAAGAATACCACAAACTGATGTACAGACATATAAAAGGAATACATAATTTTCAGTTTCAAACCCTCTAAGCAGCCATCATTATGCATTAACTTACAGAGATTTTTACAGTAAATGCATATGTTTTTAAAAAAAAACCAACAAACTATTACAATGCATTATGTTAAAAATAAACTAACATATTCATATGAGGTCAAAAATATGTAACTTCTAATTTTGGCTCCTTAAGTCATCAACTCTTAACTCAGGATACCCTCTTATTACTGTAAGACCTCTAAAAGGCATAAAAAGCAGAAGAGAAAAATAATAAAATTATGGCTTACTATCTGTTTTCTTCTCTTCACTGGAACTGAACCTAAATAAACACTTGTGCAAATCCCTCCCACCTGCATAATAATTTTAACAAAGATGACAGCTCCAGTTATAAACCCATTTTCCTAAGAAAAATTCTTCACTCTGACTGCAAACTGATAATCCCTTTGGGAACATGATGGCCACAGTGATCACACAGGGGCATCTCCACCCGGAAAACCAAACCCATGCATGCAAAATTTGCCAGGTAAGACAGTGGATGGGGTGGGAGGGAACTGGGTGGAGGCAGGATGCTTCACATCAGACAGGATATGAGAAAAGCCCAAAGCAGAGCACATCAAAGGAAATATCAGCCGTAAATCATTGATGTAACAGCAAAGATGCAGCCAGTTTTGCTAGCTGACATTTGGAATTAACATTTATCTCAGAAGTCTCAAAACATAAATTTCCCACAAATTTGATCAAATTATATTGACGTTATGTTACCTCAAGTTTATTTATGAACAGGTGGGTTTTTTACCCCTTTAGCATCTTCACTGATGGTATTTTCTTCCTTGCCTACTGGCAAACAGCAACATTCTCAGCTTTGTAGACACAAAAGTTTATATCTGTTTTAAGGAAGAATTACATTCTTTAGGTGCCTGATCGCTGCATCTTGTGGACTCTGCTAGTGTTACCTTTTTCTCCTCATCCAGAAATTTTCTTGCTTTTTGATTTGCAAGCAGAATATCAGATTCAAGTGAATTTTCACAGTGGAATCATGTAAAGACATACAGTTCAAAAGCAATACATTTGGTCTGTGGATAACAGATAACTTCTGTGACAGCTGTCCTTCTTTAAATATATGCATGTGTGTGAGTAGAAAGCTATTCAAGAATCATACACAATGTCTTAAAATAGTAGTAAAATGAGAATGTAAAGCGGCACAGTAAAAGAGTCAAAAGGTTCATCACTATAAAGGAAACTGAAACACTAGGACTACGTGAGGCAGAGAGAACTAATGCCAGAAAATCAAGGCTTTAAAAACTGGTTGCCTCTATGACTTTCATTGATGTTTCTCAGCTTTTGTTTCTGTGTTCGCTTTGAGCCTTCTGCTCTGTTTTTAAGCAACTTGTTATCATTATATCTACTTAATTTTACATGCTAGATCTCCTACATGTGCTGGAACAGAGTGACCTATTTGTACTCATGGTAGGTCATTAAGTAGTTTGTCCCAATAAGCGAATGTGAAGATTTTAAATGTTCTTGTGCCACATTGTTCTATTCACAAAAAAATAATTATTCATACTTAACATAGTGTAACCATTACTGTCACAGTGTCCATTAACTGTCACAGTAACTACCGCTGCTAGGAAGTTAGTTGTACAGACCTCAGGCTCTGAAGGGAAATACAAGGTGAACTTAATAAAACAATGTGAAAGCAAGGGATAAAGAAAAGCTAGTCTGGTCACACTAACATTTTGGTCTGATATTGCAGACTTTTTACCCAAAATATCACCTTTAAAATGTTAAAGCCATGGCCTATACAAAAAAAGCTGCCATATTTAGAGCTCCAATCCAATTCTAGGAAATATTTTTTCTCTGAAGAAGGCAATGTAGATGAATTTACACATTATTTATGCACAGATTCTGAGGGGAAAGAACTGCCAAAACCTCTGTGACCCCAATCCTCTATCAAAGCTATTCAAAAAGACCTGTTCTGCCCTCACATGGAATTCGCTGGGTTATGAGTGCACCCTATGTGCAGGTATTGGTCAATGTGAATTTAGCTAACAGAGAAGAGTCCTCTCCAGTACTAGGATTCATATACTGGAATACTATGCCTATTTTTTCAGTTTCTTCTAATCAGCTGTTTTTCAAAATGAAAAGTGCTAATAACATTTATTTCAAGCTTGAAACCGTTGGTTAACTATGCAGAGGAAGCACAAGAGACTGTAAAATGCTCATTACACTTTGACATAACTACAACGACCTAAGAAGAAAATGTTTTATACAGAACAAGTAGCTTGCATCACAGAAGCAATTACTTCTCCTTATTCATAGCTGTAACAATAAAAAAATCATTCTGTCTCCAAAGGTGAACTGTCTGAAGAATTTTTCTAACAAACCCTGATCCAAACAAAAGGTTAGATACAATTAAATTCAAATGAGTAAGTCTGTAATATGCTTCTTGAATTGCGCTGGACATGCTACATGGCATTCACATGCTTTTTTATATAAAATCATAGACTGGTTTGGGTTGGAAAGGACCTTAAGATCATCTGGTTCCAACCCCCCTGCCATGGGCAGGGGTCCCTCACCCTATACCACGTTGCCCAAGGCTCTGTCCAACCTGGCCTTGAACACTGCCAGGAATGGAGCATTCACCACTTCTTTGGGCAACCTGTTCCAGTGCCTCACCACCCTCCCAGTAAAGAACTTCTTCCTTATATCTAACCTGAATTTCTCCTGTTTAAGTTTGAACCCATTACCCCTTGTCCTGTCACTATAGTCCCTGATGAAGAGTCCCTCTCCGGTATCCTTCTAGGCCCTCTTCAGATACTGGAAGGCTGCTCTGATGTCTCCACACAAGCTTCTCTTCTCCAGGCTGAACAGCCTGATTTTCTCAGCCTGACCTGACAGAAGACTTGTTAATGTATTATTAGAACTGCCACAAATTATTCCTAAATAATCAATACTGAGGTTTGATTTTGTATCATGCACTATCAATACACCAAACTCTTGCTGGACAATAACTGAAAAGTAAAAGACTTCCTTACATATACACATATACACAGCTACAGACTCCCTGAGGACCTTTTTGGAGATACAACTGTTTGTGCCATTACAGATAAGGACATCATCAAAAGAAATTCCCCTAAAAGTTAAAAAATAACTATAAAACTATAACCTCAGCCTAGGAAGAACAAAAAATAACACCATAATAATAAACATTATGTGGTATCAGGAAAAATTTATTGTTATAATTGTATGTTCAATGTAACAAAGGATGTCTCAAATGTAAATACATAGGTTTTATTAAAATAACAGAATAAAATTAAGTAAATTTTTAAAGTATTTTTAAACCTTGTTTATATTATTAATACTACCGTGAAATTAATACCATTAAACATCATATTTCACAAAATGCATTTAAATGTCTGAGGTATAAAGGTTATTACTCATTTATACCTTATTAGATGCTTCCCTTTCTTCCATAAAACTGTTCATCTGGCTTACACTTCATGCTCAAGTTATGCAGATTGGAGCTGACTCTCAATTATACAAAGTCTTTCTCCAAAGATGACAGTCCAAATACAGTAGAGATAAAATACATCAAGGTTTAAAATAGGTCCGTTCAGCCCCACTGCCGCTTCATCATGAAATGATATAATTCACTGATGCCTCTGCCTAGCCTAACATATGTTCTATTCACAGCCTGTGTCACTCTTCATTTGTAATTATTTCCCTTCTCTTCCCCCCCACCCCCATCTTGTAATACTTTGCTCGGTTGAAGACAAATACTGAAAGGAAAAAAGAATATTATCATATGATGACCTGTTCCAGGGTGTTAAGTCCCTGTCCAGGTTTGATTTTAACATGGGGTATTGATGACAGTACATCAATTCAGGCATCACGTCCAGAATTAGACTATATTAATTATCACTTGAGTGCAGTATGCATGAAAGTGCTGTTTCATTGACTAAAAGGATTTGACTGAATAAAATCCATTTCTCATTTGGTTTCTTATGGATAAAGACATTTTTTTCTCTTTGCTGTGGATTGTTCTTTATTAAATATGCTATTTATGAAATTGAATAGACTGTCTCATTCAACAACAGGTATAACTATTTTTAAACAAAGAATATTAAATCTATTGTTTTGTTGACAACTGCTTAACAATGTAGCAACGTTTACAGTTTAGACATTACATAGCAAAATAAAAAGAATATATGTCATGTATATATACGTACATGTATATAATCAAATATTATTTTAAAACATAAAGGATGATGAAAAAATTAAATTTTATAATGACATTTAGGTGAAAAAAAAATCCTTTCATTTCCACTCAGTAATAAAGTGTATTTTAATGTTGAGGATTGTTCCTGAATTTTAATAAAAACCTGAAGTTCAAGATCACTGAAAAAACTGCCAGTGTAACCTAGTTACCGAGAAAAATTCTACATTATAGACCTTATTAAATAAGCTGTGAATTAGCTGCAGAGTAACTGGAAGGATATCTGAACTTTCAAGTGTAAATATCCACAGAGATAGGTAAACCAGCATATGGTAACGTGATTAAACTCGAAAATTTACCTATGTAAATTTTTTTCACTTATGATTTTCAGCCTCATCCAGAAAAATGAGTTTTCAGTCCTCACTTTATGTTAGGTGTTAGCTGCCTCATATATTTGTACTGTCATGGAGAAGTCCCATAAAACATTAGCACATTAAGGCCACTGCCACTGCGCAGATGTTGGTCTTGGTATCTGCATTTTCTCTTGTGCACCAGAGATTCTTCCACTATTCAGCTGTGCTGGGAGATGATGTCGGGAGAAACAGAAGCTAAGAGATACACTTACTGGAGAGCCTTGTACTTAACTGCTAACACAAGGTGTTGATACATAATGTAATTAGAGTCAAGAATAGTTTTACTAGTTACTTTTCATTAATTATACAACTTGTATGTAACTACTAATCTAACTATATCTGTATTTAGAGTTCTTCTTAGAAACTCCAAACAGAAAAGAACCATATAATGCTGTATATTTTTAAACCCCACGTTACACAATTAGACATCTAAGGAATTGGAAGGAACTAATGCTTAGATTAGTAGGTGTCAATAAAGTTTTGTTAGACCCTTCAATTAACAGCATGATAAACATATTGAAATTAAGAAAGACACATTCCAAACATTTTAAATCTTGCTTAGTCACAGTACGCAACTACAAAAAGAGATCAGCTTTAGCTAGTTTTAAAGAATCACAAGGCTTAAAAATTATAGCAGATCAGAGAGGTATATTAAATTATACCTTATCTGATGTTTCAATAAGCAATGAGTTTCAGTAATGATAACTTTCACTAAAGGGATAAGCTAGAAGATGATGCTGATCATTAAGGCATCAGAAAAGGCATTCACAAATCCCAGAGATCTTCCCATGGGCTAGGAGATAATATCTTGTATTGCCATAGCAGATAATTCAGAGATTTTTTGCTTGTAAATCAGGTAAGTTTTCTGGAGGATATTAAACTTCAAACAATGGACCCTTAGGATCAACTGCCAGTGCTCTTCTGTTTGGTAGGAGGGAGAATGATCCCATTTTACACTCTTATCCTTCCTAACACTTGAAACCCTTCCCCTCAGGGTCACAGATAGCATCATGCAGGAACCCACTGCTTGCTTTGTCTTAACAGGTCATGATCAGGTCCGTCCTTTCCACAATCATCTCCCAGAAGATTCTCACTACTGTCATTACTGTCACTCTTACTACCTTTGCCTGAGGATCCCACTTTGCATTCTCCTAAAGGACTTTCAGATTGTGACTAACTGAATTATGCTGAGTGTGGCTAGGTGTGGCAACAGCTGTAGCAAGGATGACAATGTCCAAGGACTTAAGAAGTTGCCAGAGGTAAAAACTTCATCTTGGCTTCTTCCAGAAGAAAACAAAAAGACCAGATTGGATGGGGCTTGGAGGAACCTGGTCTAGGGGAAAGCGTCCCTGCATATAGCAGGGGGTTGGAACTAGATGAGATTTAGGGTCCTTTCCAACCCAAACCAGTCTCAGATTCTACATTTCTATGAAAAAATAAAACATGTAAATATCTAGGGCAATGTTTTCATAGCTAATTATCTCTAAGACAAAAAAAGTCAAGATTGCTTTCTCTTATAGAGAGGCATGGTGTGACAAAGTGGCAGATTAATATGATTACAATTGATTTAATTAATATGATTACAATTGTTTAATATGATTACAATTGCCTTCTCTGTTGCATGCTCTCTGGTGAAAAATTCATTGCTTACAGCTGATGGGCCTGTAGTAGCAGAGGTGAAATTAACCAACCTGCCCCCTTCTTCTCCTGCACCTCTTACTTGATTTCCACACGTATCAAATTCTTTTGACTCTAACGCCTTACAATTCTTGCACTTCAAAATCTAACCACTTGATCCTTGTTTTAGAATGGTATCTGCAGAAAAATATGATGTGAATGAATGGCACCATTCATTCAAGTCAAAAGAGAGCCAGAGAGTTTACTGTACAAAACGGAGGTTGATTGACAACAGAGTGCTGCATAGGTTATGCAAAATCAGGGAGGTGACAATGTGGGAATGAATGAACAGGAGCTGAGCTGGTGCTGAACGGGTGACTCACCACACCTACACCCATCAGTAAGGTGCTTGCAAATATCTTAGGAACAGCCTCAGTACAACTTCATTATGCCAATAGTTAAATTCCACCAAATCCTAGGAAACCACAGAGATTATTTTAATATTTTAAAATGTTATTATGGGCATTATTTTAAAATAATTTTCCTGATTAAATACTAACTGCAATCTGCTACCTCAGAAAAACTGCCAGTAGAGCTCCAGGCTTATTTGGATGACTCAGTGATCAAATTAAATCACATTATCTTTGATCTTTTGGTTACGGTGATGTAATCAAGAAACTTTTGATCTGGGAGTATCATCTTTTAGCTTGCAGCTGTCTTCTGTGAATATTTGCTACATATCCATCTTTGTATGTATAATATAGTCACTGTTTCCTGATGAGAAGGAACACATTTTCATATCTCACATGAAGTAAAAAGGGGCACAATATTCAACCAACAGTTCTGCAGAGGCTAAAGGAAAGGACAATATGGTTTAGGGTAAGAAACAAAAGTAAATATCCATCCAGACAGGCTGAGAGAAAACATATTCTGACTGCTTCAGAATGTTTGAACCCTGCACCATTACAGTTGTAGAAACATTAGAGAAGAAAAGGATCAAACCAGGAATAAACAAGTCAGCTCATAAGTCTTTCTCAGAGGACCCTGCACTAGAAATGAATCTGAACTTGACACCTAAACCTGCCAGAACTTTGGGATCACATACAAAATCATGTGCTTGAGATGTTAATCATCTAGATTTTACTAAATATGCTAATATTGTTATTAATATTGCTATTAAATACACAATATAAAACCGAAGATCTGTTCACCAGATACATAATGAAAGTGAAAACATGCCACCAGTGTTTCATCTGCAGCAGAGATTGCAGGCCACTCCTACTAGCAAGGAAAAGTGGAGCTGAGACAGTCCACATAATTAAATTTTCTTCTTACTTATTCTCGTTGATCCCAAAGATATTGCTGCTTACCTTCCCTCATTTTGCACTGAAGTGAACATTTGAAATCAAATGAATCTGTAACTGTGTAGAAGAGTTTGTGGAAAGGTCAAGACAGAAAACAGTAAGACATTGAATACTCCGCTCAAACAAAAAATGCTGGCAAGTACATGTTTTTGTTCCCAGTATACTAACCATTATTTTGTAAGATATAAAAATGGCATGTTTTTTATGGAATTCAGCTTCATGGCATGTTTCCTACCTCATGCTAAAATTACAGTTATTTAAAGTTGCTGACTTCTGCAGAGGCTGTTTGAACTTTTTATCATGATTCACAACAGTTTCATCCATCCCAAAATATTTCTGCACTGTGCAGGCAGGTTAACAGTTAACAGTTTGCAGACACATGTTCCTCTGACATTTCTGATTTGATTAGAATAGTCTAACAATATAAAAGTTAAAGAAGAATTATATGATATGAAACCTACTCCATAAGGCATTATAACACTATTAATTTCTTTACTGGCTAATGACAGGAAGATAGAGATGATTCTTAAAACAAGAAGACTGACTGGTAGTACTGTGGGTAGAATGTTATTTCTGGACCTGACATACTTAAATCTGCAGTGAACAGGCAACATCACAAGTCATAACAGAAACCTGAATAAGTATGAAGCCTTCATTAGGAATGCTTTGAATTCCAAAAACTAATCTAGGACTTTATGAAAAGGTTGGGTTAAACATTTTGCAATCCAAACTGAAATGCACTATTTTAATGCTTTGCTAGTTTAAGCTTCTAATTTTCTTCAATTAAAGTGTAAAAATTTGTTGAATCCATTACTATTATTCAATAGTTATGAAGAGCAGAACAATCACATAGGAAAAGCAGAACAGAAATGGGGATTATTGAGTAACTTACTGAATACCGCTGCATTAGCTAGGAGGGACTTACAGAACCAGGAAATAACTGATCTCACACTGAGATAACGAAGGTAGAATCATTGCAGCAAGATCATGTTGAGATATCAGATATTTTTACCTAAACTATTCCTATGAAGGTTTTGAAACAAAAAAAAGCAGAAACACTTCCAACATCTTCTATACAGCTCAAATATTTCTACACTTTGTTCTTTATATGAAAGCATGCAAGTCATGTAAAGCATATATTCACATCCTTAATATTAAATCACTGACCAAATCACATGTATCTTTAGCCATAAGCGTTCTGCATTGGTTAGAATACCAGTAAGGAGCTGTCTGGTTTTGCAAGCAAACAGTACTTCTCAAGAAGTTTATGCATGTGCATTCATATTTCCTTGCTTGGCATCTTACGGCTTTATAAAGTAACTTGTGGCTCAGAACAAGGAGACAGCTGAACAGAGCAAATGCTGATTGCAGAGATCAAGATTCAGCCACTCTTTTAAACAGATTATTCTCACGCTGAAATAATGGCCAAAGATTATCCTCCTTCATGACAAGAAAATGAATTAGTGATTCTGGCTTGACCAGAAATCCCTGATTCCAAGTGTTTTGCTTGCTAAACAGCATTAAGCCCATAAACTAAGGATTAATGTATTGAATAAGGTAACTTATGTACACCAGCCTCAACCACATGATGAATATTTTGCAGCACTTCTTAGGCAGGTATTTTTTTATTTACTGATATTCTGCATTGAAGAGAAAAAGTGCACAAACAGCAGAACATACAAGAAAGCAGTCATTTTCTCAAAGGCTGTGTTGAAGCTTCATTATAGGCGAAGATTATTTTTATCATCCTCCACCGCATCTGGGAAGGCCCATATCAAGGAGTTATTCATATGCCTTCTTATCAATTGTGGCAAGTTTCAGCTTGCACAAGAGCCAGACATCCACCATTATGTCAAACTGTTAATCTGTTCTAAGTAGAATAGTAATAGAGCATTGAGGAAGGCTTCTCAATTATTTATTTTTTCTATGATCTAATGTTTTCACAGTTCCTTCTATTCACTCTTCATGTAGCATTGTGCAACAAAAGGTTTTCAGTCCAATATAAGTCAGTCTGAAAAAAGTGTCTTTCTGCTTCACGTCTGAGTAATAAATATCAATTGTCAATACTAACAAATAGTGAACATATTACTTCAGGAAAAAAAAAAAAGCTTCCTTTATTTTTCAAAAATGAATGAATGCCGGAATGAAAGTTTGGCAAAAATGCACTGAGATTATACAAATTCAAGTTAATGATGCTCACCATTAACCTTCCCTTTGTCAAACAAACTCCTGGAAAGCTTACTGAAAAGCCAAAACAAATGGATCTAATGAATAATGTTACAGGCTCAGTGAAAATGGGACAAGCTATGGAGCTGATAGCAGCACTGCTGTGTCATTTTCTCTACTGGTGGATAGAAGTTATGTGTTTCCACAGCATTAATGTTATTGCCATAGCTCATAATACTATTAATAATAGGCTAGCCCTCTTAAATGAGACACATGAATTTTCAGTAACTTACTAAAACGGAGTAAGTCGCTCCTCAGTGTACCTCTCTCTATTACCAAACAAAATACCAAGTCCCAAACTTAACAATGCACCCATTGAATGATCTGGAAGAAATATCACAGCAGGAAGGACCTGCCGTATATTGATGATGCTACAGTGCTACCTATCCATCACCACCTACAGCTATATCAATATCACCTACCAGCCAGTCAATGGATGAAATTAGATCAGAAATAAAGAGGGAGCGAGCTGCATGAAAAGGAATGAAGAGCATGACAGATGAGCAGAGAAGAAACATTTCAAAGGATTCACAATGAATGTACAGTTTCCTTTCCTCTAAGGGAGACATACAGAATATTGGTCAATTCAGTTCATAGATTAGAAGTAGTCTTGGATTTTTCCCTAACACTAAGTTTCATCCGTTACTAACACCTTCAATTTCTTGTTGCTAGGAAACTTCTTCCAATCCTGGTAGACAACGATAAGATCACAGTCAAATTCAGGTTGGAAGAGACTTTAGGAAGTCTTTAGTCCAACCTCCTGCTCAAAGAAGGGTCAGCTAGGAGGTCAGTACAGGTTTATCCAGAAATGGCTGGATGTGTGATGTCTTAAGCTCATTAGATCTACTTCTTGGCTGGGCTATATGCAATAATTGGACACATTTTCATTCTAAAAACTGGTTAGTGTAGTGCGTTTTTCCTTAACAAGACGTACATTCTTAGAATTAAGGTTCTTAGCTGGTATATTCTTAACTCTGAATATCTCCACTTGCCACAGTGGCTTCCCCTGGAGTTTAAGTGATGTTCAAAGTCTGTTCAAATATTAAAAAGATGTCAGCAGCCTACCTAAAAGACTGACTAAAGCTAGACAGTAGTCCTCTGACCTAAAGAAACTCTCATAAAAGGGAAAAAAGCTTTCTTGGTTAGACTGAGACTGCAAAATGCCTTCCCACAGGAGCTACAGATCACCAGAAATCCCATCACTGCAAATATAAAGTTCACTACTGCCATAACACTTTGTTATAATTAACATCTACATTTATATATACTTCTATGTGTAATAAACTACCTATATCTATTGGTGTGTCAGAGAATGAGGATATTTAGAAATAGCATATCTGGAACAGAAATGCACACTAAATTATTAGCTTGTCCTACACTGGAGTCATGCAGAGAAAGAAAAAACAGTTTCTGTAAAGACCTAAAAAATATAACTTTGCATCCTAAAATGTACTGCCTTAAGTTTTCTTTGAATATCTTGGTTTTGCAGTCATGATGTTCTAGATAAGGAGTAAACTACTGTGAAAAACTCAGGAAATCTTCAAGTACTGACAATACAGGTACTGTGAAATTGAGAGCCAGATTAACCTAGAAGTTAATGGTACAAGTGGTTTATTCACATATTGAATAAAAGTACCCGTATAACACCTTCAACATTGTTGATAAATTTTATGTAATTAGCTTCCATAAAAAACAACAACAATGGATTTTTATTCACACTTAATTTCTTCATATTTTTATGTGTTTATAACAATAGACTCTTTTTCAAAAATAACCATGTAGGTCACCACACAGACTGGGTAATAATGAAATCCACTTCCATCATTATTAAGCATTTTTGTTACCTCTTCCTCATGAGCTTCTTCATTCAGCAAAAATTTATCTTATTTCAACATCTGCAATTTATTACTAAAGTTTCTAATATCTTAAATTCATTGACTAGTTCATTCTGTTGCAAGGGAATTACTGTCTACTTAACATGAAAATTTTTACATCTAATTATGAAAATTAATCACTGAGAAAAATACAATTTAAATTTTGGACTATAAAGACTGGTAATTATTCCAATATTGGCAAAGGATTTTTCATCTGAGTATGAAGGGAGAACTCAGAATAACTAAAAAATGATCTGATGTCATCCATAGCTTTTTTATGCAATATGCATCATAAAATGACAAGCACCATGAGAAACACGTAACACATCAAGTTTTCATTTCTCCTCATTATCATAAAAATCCAGAACTCATATTGCTATATGATTCTGATTGTTCCTTGTTGCAATATGTTAAGTCCTACTTATAAAGACATCATAAATATGTCAAAAGCTTTCTTAAGATGAGAGATTATATTGTCATGGAATATGAAGATTCTGTATGTTGTCATTCCACTTTTTCTAGAGATCGCAACTAAACTCTGATTTATTTTTAATACTATGGGTACACTAGTGGTTATAGAAACAGAATCACTCAGAGGTTAGACTTAGAAAGAACCTTAGGATCATCTAGTTCCAACCCCCCTGCCACAGGCAAGGACACCTCCCTCTAGACCAGGTTGCTCAAGGCTCTGTCCAACCTGGCCTTGAACACTGCCAGGGATGGGGCATTAACAAATTCCCTGGGCAACCCATTCCAGTGCCTCACCACTCTTACTGTAAAGAATTTCTTCCTTATATTCAACCTAAATCTCCCCTGTTTAAACCCACTGCCCCTTGTCCTATCACTACAGTCCCTGATAAAGATTCCCTCTTCAGTTGCTGAATTTTTACTGATTATTTATATCTATCATCTTCACTGAGTGAGAATACAGGCTGACTCTATGTCTTGAATACAGTTTATTTAATTGTGCTGCTTTTCACGGATTTCATTTTGGTTCTTGGTATGACTCAGTGATCTCAATGTACATGCAGTTTTCAAGAAATTACAGGCTAAAAATTTTACTACTAGTTTTTTTTAAGTTCATACATTGAGATATCACATTTCTACAGATTTTATGCAATCTCACCTTACAAATACATTCTTTTAGGGTTTTTTGTTGTTTGTTTTTTTTTGTTTGTTTTTGTTGTCTGTTTTTTGTTTATTGGTTCAAGTCAAGGGAAAAAAATCATTCCCAAAATTCTAGGACTCTTCTGAAATAACAATTTGAACTGTGAATGCTTTGACTGGGCTGCTACATCATTTTGGCAAGGAAATGGACTGGACTGCTTAAATTGGCAGCTGGAAGCCTGACTCACTCATGCTGGCGTGCTGCCAGAATATTGTTTGGGGAAGTGGTGGGAAGGAGTGCACTCCTGCTTCTCAGTTAATGACAAATTCTCCTCCCATCTTCCACCTCTTTATTATCTGTTCAGTTGAAGCTACTGGAAAGGCATTTTTTACTAATTGATGATGATAATATTACATAATGTTTACAGGTCTCTTTCAGAATTGTGAATTTATTGTTCCGTCCCATTGGAATAAATTCATGTTAAAATTTTACCTTGTTATATCAACCATGTTTATGCTATTTTACAACCCACCAGCTACAAATTAGGACAGATTTCATCCTCAAAAATAAATTAACATTTTACTCAAGACTAACTGTGAATTGTGGTGAGTTAACAGAAAGCCAAAAAGGAAAGGACAATGTTTTCCTCATACTGCTTGTATGCTGGCAGTTACAGGTTATGGTATTAAAGTAATTTTAATGTGTGCTTGAGGTCCCTGCTACAGCTCAGGTTTTTTCTACATCTAGGTACTGGCTAAGTGTATTGAGTGGGGCTAGTCATGCATTTTTCCCAAGTTATTTCAGACTGTTCTGTCCTTGTCATTCTATTCAGCAGTGATGGTTTTTCCTCATGGATGTTGGCAGCTCCTGGATTCCACATATGTCCGCAGGATATGAAGCTCACTCCTCAGGAGAGGTTCAGATTTGCTACTAAGGGAACTGGTTGAGTCACCATCCCTGGAGCTATTTAAAAGACATGCAGATGTGGCACTTACGGACATGGTTTAGTGGTGGGCTTGGCAGTGTTTGTTAGGTTTATGGTTGGACTCAATAATCTTACAGGACTTACTTTTCTAACCAAAATGATTTTATGGTTGTCCTGGGTTCAGCAGTAGCAGTCATTTTTCTCCCTCTTAGGAGCTGGTGCAGTGCTGTGTTTTTGACTTTCAGCCTGGGAACAGCGCCTGATAACACTGATGTTTTTAGTTGCTGCTTAATAATGTTTACTCTGACCAAGGACTTTCTGAGTCATGCTCTGCCAGGCAGGAGGGGAAGCTGGGAGGAAGCAGAGACAGGACACCTGACCCAAACTAGCCAAGGAGGTATTCCATACCACACATCATGCCCAGTATATAAGCTGGGGTAGTTACCCGGAAGGGCTAGATCACTGCTCGGTTGGGCTGGGTATCAGTTGGCGGGTGGTGAGTGGTTGTATTCTATCCCCTTGTTATTTCCCTTATCATTATTATTATTGGTGGCAGCAGTAGTGATTTGTGTTATACCTTAGTTACTGGACTGTTCTTATCTCAACCTATGGGAGTTACATTCTTTCCATTCTCCTCCCCATCCCTCTGGGAGGGGGTGAAGAAAGCAGGGGGAGTGAGCGAACAGCTGCGTGGTTTCTGAGTGACAGGCTGGGCTTAAATGACAACAATGGCTCTATACACAAGCCAGATAGAGTTTAGCACTGCTACCTGTAAGTACCTACATTAACTAAGTAGTAAAACACAACTTGAATTTTGTAGAGAAAACTACTTCAATGAGAAAACACAATTCAAACTTTGAAATAATTGTTTCAGAAACTAGTAAATAGGATGATATATCAGAAATTGCATTTTGGCAAGTGATGTTAGAAATACAGTTTGAAATACATAGCAGAGGGCAACTGGTATCACAGTTTTATGCTATAATAATTACCCAATGTATGACAAAATAACCCTTTAGTTTCTGCAATCTTATGTAGATTTTTATGCAGAATGGTTTAAAGTAATGACTTCAACTACTGCAAATAAAAAGCAAATTAATACTTTGGTCTACTTCGATCTTTTGGCCTGTTTTTCTCTATGTGGCCCTCCCAGTGACGGTGACTAGTAAGACCCCTTCTAGAATACACGCACTATTACTGAAGAGCACAGAACTGGGATATTCAGCTCCTGCACATCCTTCACACAGACTCTTTTGAAGTGGAACCATCAGCATAAAACGTCTGTGTGACAGGTGTTGAGTGATAAAACATCTCCAGCTGGAAAGTCCACAGGATCCTGTAGTAGGAAAGACAAATGACTGCCTTTATTGTAGTTTAATTGGATGTGAGAAAAGGCAGGGAGTATTTTGTTCTTGGCTAGCCCTCCCAGAGACTCAGGAGAAGTCTGTAGAGACTACAATCTGCCTTTTATGAGACTTAAAACCCTGGAGAGGAATGGTGCTACACAGCACTCATAGCAGCTATCATATGATAGGCATTGGGGGAGCTTCTAACTTGCTAGGGTAGGAAAGAGCAGCTAATTCTTTAGTGCATCCAATCAAGGCTGACATTTCTGGGGGAAATTTTAGGGAATAGAAGGAAACTGTGTCCCTACTTCCTAACAAGGAATCCAAAATTTAGATGATTTTGTTTAAAAAATCACAAGGTTTTCCAGTAAAGTGTATTTTTCAATATGTATATATATTTTGATACAATAAACATGGTTCTTAAAAAAATTAAGTATGAAAAAGAACTTGGAAAACCATGACAGTTCCTGATGGAAGTCTATTACTGCTGGTCATCAGCACAGGCCAGTAAGCTTCAAAATCTATGTCATAATATTGAACATCACAATGTTTAAATCACAATTACCTTATTTCAAAATCTGTTATTTAAAAATTCAGTTTCCTCTGAAGTCACAGGAAAGAGACACTGTTAGAGGCAAGATACTGGTACCAAGCACATGACTTCTGATTCAGTAAAGCAGTTTGTACACTATATGACCAGGCAGGATTTTCCCACATTTCACTATGTATTTTCAGCTAACAGGTTGCAGTCAGATCATGGAGGAATCTGACTTCGTCTTAGCCTGAATTTGTGTGTCTCACGCCCTAAAATGAAAACACTTGCCACACAGCACCAAAGAATTTCACAAAGTTGTACAGGGCTTTGTCAATTAGTATTCATTACGTGTTGTACCTTCTCTAATGCAAGAAAATCCACAATGTTTTAGTAGCAAATATTTGTATTAGATTGGTTATACATGCATAAGCTGTATTTCCCTTGATTTTAGATTTTTCTGTGACTGATGATCCTGCTTCTACCATGACTGACAAACAGAGGATTTTGTTTTTTTTTTTGTTCAAATCTAGTAGAAGGTAGGTTCTCAGTTTAAGACCTTGCTTGGCTATAGCCTGAAGAATATGCCATTTTTATCCTGATGTGTGATGATTTCTCTCACAGAATAGACTGAAAATAGACATTGATTTAATTTTAAACTTCTCCTTTGAGATTCCTATGGCTACAGTGTACAGGCTTTCTCAAGAGCTTTCAGCTCTGCCCTTATGTTTATAAACAGTAAAACTTGCATGTTGCTAATCAACTGAACAAAACATTTAATTGTACCTATCTAAGGACATACCAGTTATTTTGATGGTAATTTAATACTCCTATACAGCTGTGGGTGGGTCCTTGTAGTAATCTAGCCAACTAGTGAAAATTTACTTAGATGTCCTAGAATCAGCTTTAAACTAGGTTTCCTGGAGTGAGTGATAAGTGCAACTTCCAGTAACAGAGGTTTCAAAGCAGGCTGTAGAATCCTCTTGGGACTCTAGGTAAATACATACCCCAAGAAGTTTTAACAAAGGTCTATAGCTACACTGCATAATACTCAACCAATTAAAGAGTTAACACAATCCCAAACATGTACCATTTTAAAAAGCTCAGCGTGCATATTAAAAGACACAGAGCCTACTTGCTTTTTTTTTTTTTTTTTTCCTTAGAAAAACATAAAAAATTTGGAGTAGCAAGGGTGACCTCCAGTGTGCAATAAGTTTATGTCATTACATCTTATATGTAACAAAATACTTTCTTGGCCTACTATTAATTTTGATCATCCTATAAAAACAAATATTTACTCTATTTCTTGTGTACAACAGAGAAGCTTACAACACTGCCTTCTGCTTTGAACTATGATTTTCAGATAACATTCTTAGCTCCTCTGTATTATAGGGAACACTATAGAAAGTAACCGTAAAACAGAAAATTTAGAAAATTTGTTTCTTGCTCCTATCCAAATGCAGACTATCACAATCTAAATTTTTCTTCTGGAATAAGAGTAATTAAAATTAATAAATGTAGTACAGAAGCTTTTGTATTTTTAAGAATAAAGGAGCATTACAAATTAATATTGCAACTAGTTTCTACAAAATACCTCAGCTCACAGTTCAACTCCCATGCATTTCACCGCAAACCTGTGCAAATTTGAAAATATTCAGGAATTTAAAGAAGCCAAAACTATCATGAGAATTTATGCCAAAGAAAACCACATGTATCTTAGGAAGATAATAATTTAGTACAGTGCCAAAACCCTCTGTACTGAGTATCTTATTCACGAAAAAAGTAAAGCCCATGTTTCAAAAAGTAAATTCATTACATTGATGAGTTGTGTCAGATGGATATCTTTGAATGAAACCTGTAGTTAACCTGGTGTCTTTAAATGAAAACCTAACTGACGTCACAATGAATTCAAAATTAAGAACATTATTTTGCACTATTTTTATTTCCATCATCAGTACACAGCTTACCTTTTAGGATTAAATTTGAAATAGTTTTTCTAATAAACTAGTGAGCATTTTTTAGCTAACTGCATTCAAACACAAGATCTAATCATGGGTGCCTAGTGGTGCTACTGTCTGCCAATGTAAGTGTCATTCAGGGTCCGTCAGTGTTCCCATTATACACCCCTACTTTCAGAAAGTTATAATGTGAATGTTAAAATATGCTTCAGGCTGATTCCTGACATATTGTACAAGATATCAGGCTAGAACTGGGTTGTTTTGTTTTTTTTTTACTTCTTAAATACTTTTTTTTTTTTAATTATCAAATTAAGGCATATTAGCCCACACCTACAGAAAAGGAAAGAGATAGCAGAAGCATCTGCGTTTCCAAATGATAGTAATATAAAAACAGCTTATTCTTTTAGAAACTTGAGTGCTGCATACTGATTATCCAACTGTAAGGGAAAGACCACCACTGCAGCATTTAAGTAAAATAATTTCATTTGCCTTCCTTATTCAACTAACTACACTATAGACAAAGAACCCAATTTCAAGGATAGAGGGAGTTGGCCTTATGATTTCATTGATCAGCAAATTATGTATTTGTACATAGACTTGGAAACACTCTACTTTTTAACTCTTCCTTTGGATTTCTTGCACACTCATATAAAGTATCTACACATCACCAGGGGTATGTAAATATTATTATATCATGATACTGTAAATGCTATACTTTACCATGTTCAAAAACTTTGATTGCTCTAAACAGTGTAAGCAGTGTATCATAAACTCAAGATATTAGTAACAGCATACAAATTGTCCCACACTAACATAAATCATGCACTCAATTCAGGTAGGTCACAGGTCTTAGGTAAAAATCAAATCCTTGTTCAAGTCATTACGAATTGTCTTAGAGCAATAGTTACAAGTTTAGGAAATTTTGATTTGTAACTGAAAATCTCTCAATGCTTTATAATGAACACATATAGAAATACATTAAAAGCAAAAGCTTGTTCAAAAACTTAGCTGGACTGCTTGAAAAAGTTGTCCTACCAAAAAGTTTAAGCTATTGCATTAAAGTACTCGTGTGTACATAAATACCTACTGCAATATTCTTGCTTCCATTTTTCAGAGAAGAATGATTTCTTGACTTTTTTCTGAAGTAAGTTTATGTCTACCCATCAACTTTAATGCAGGTTTTTAGTGACCTGCAGTGTTTTTAAGTGAAGACCTTCCCCCTGCCCTCTCTCAGAGTATAAGGAGACCATTTTAATTCACTCACCAAGAAATTCTCAAAGGGGTTGGTATATGTGGTAACATAGAAGCCAATATTGCAGCTATCAGTTTTCATACAGCCTGGCTGGACCTTTACATTACTGCTGCCCCACATTTATTGTTCTTTCATTGCAGCTGTCAGCATTGCCTGACAGGGTATTATGGAGTACATGGCTACGAAGTCAGTATCAATCAGGCCATGATCATGCAGATAAAAGTAGCAGACTATTGATAACAGGCCTTAAATCAGGTGATCATGGCTTAAGTGTAAGATTCTTAAAAGCCAGTAGCCTTGCGGGACTTCCCACTCGCTTCCATGTGCAATAAAACTAACACAACACCTACTAACTCTATAGGTCTGTGTAAATAGCAACACTGAAAATAAGTAAGAAAGCCCTACCATATTCTTCAAGCCAAGGTGAGAATTAGTGGAGATTTTCACTAACTGCCTTCAAAGTTATGTACTGCAGAAACAGTACACAATACCTGTCATTACACTAATGCTTTCCCCCCACTCCCCCACTGTTAACAGCAGTTTTGTTATGCTTTGAAACTCTCTCACTTCAAAAGCACTTCAACTTGATACGGCCATTTAACAAGAAAAACGGGAGAACATGTATAGTTTAGCGACATTCTTCACCAAACTGAAAGCACCATGTTAAAAACAAAAGGATCTAATTTGTCCTAGACATAAATAATAAAACAAAACAAGAGTCGCATGCAAATTTAGTAACATAAAATTTTAGGTGATAAACAGAATGGAGCCTGGCTTCTTGTTTAGTATTCCTTAGTTATCACCATAATTGCTGCATGTCTGTCATCACCAGGAAAAGAAAAAAGTGTCTCTCTCAGCTGCTCCCCTGCTTGTTTTGTTCACTGTATTCTTGTAAAGTGGGAGAAAATAAGTGTCATTTAATGAATAGTGCTATTCTTTGTCTGACAGCTTCATATCTGTTAGGTGTAGGAGGCCTAGTACTTTCCTTTTCTGATAATGTTTTTGACAGTGTGCTAAATTCCTCCCCCAAAAGGCCGGCATATATACTCTGCTAAAAGAGGCTTCATCTATCCTGAATGGATGCCCTCTTTTAACCCCCTTCAGCTTCTGTTCTTACATTAATTGAGCTGATCAGATTGAGCATATGAATTTGCCTTTGATGTATTCGTATGTTTAGTTGACGCTGCTCACGCTCCCATTGGCAGCGGGCAGAGCTCTCAGACAAATAGGACTGTTGCCATAGTAACAAGCGATAGCTAGGGATCTCTTGAAAAATATTTTTATTTCAAAATTCAAACCAGAAAATTCTCACTGGATATGGTTCTCGGTTCTAAATGTGTCATATCTAATGATGAATGCAATTAGGAATCCCACTAGTGTTTTAAATAATAAATTAGGCTAATTTTCTAGGCCTGGCATGATGACATACAAATACTAAAAAGGAATCTCTCTTTTTTTATCCATGACAAAAGACTTATTAATGACTTTTGTTCTTAGGATTTCAAAATTAATTGAATGGTGGAATAGTAATATAGCTGCCTATGTGCTGAAGAAGAGAAGCCTAGAGGTAAACTTTTTTTTCAAGTACTTCAAGCTGCTCTGATATTTGGTTATTCCATGCAAAAGCAGGTGAAGAAATAATTCTACAAATGCTATAGCAGTTGGTAAATCTCAAAGGATGAAAAATGCTGATAGCCATTTTTAATTACTGAGCATGAAAAAAGGAGAGATGTTGAACATAAGTTTTGTAAGCCCTTACAATGTGAGAATGCTGGGATTTTAGCTCTTACTTTAGTCTCATTTGCAATACAAGGAAAAAATAAGAATACATAACAAAAAAAAAGGAAAAGAAAAAAAGAAAAAGGGCTTCTGATCATTAGGCTACAATGGTTTGTAATTAAAATACATATTTTATATTAACCTGTCTACTGTTATTTTCCCTGGAAATTAGCTTCCTGACTTTGCCTTTTAAGATACTGTGTGTCAATGTGCAGTAATAGACTTTCAGGGTTCTGCTTCAGCATATAATTATACTACACTGAAATGCATTGATACTATCATCTTTTATGCTACTTCCAATTAGACTTGTTCCATCTTGAGGGGTCAATCCTTTATATCTGAGCATTCAGGATAACTCAGAATGCTAAAATTTGACAATTTCCTGAGAAATGTGGTTATGTTTTAAGTACCTCACTTAAAATCTACCATATACCTGCAGTTGTTACAAGGGGATGATAGTTCTATGAAATCTCAGGGTCCTAATCACACAGACCAATCACAGTGTGAAGAAAAATTCTAAAAACCGCTTCCTCTCTTAATTCTTTAAGTCTTACATATGGATTTATGCTCTCAAGATGCTGCTTACTGTGAAGAGAAAGCAAGCAAAAAACCCCTTTCTCTATTTTCTGAATTGTAATTCTTCCTCTGTTTATTTTACCTGTAAGGAATTTAATCCATTTAAAATATGTACTACAGTGAAAAAGAAAATTTTAATAATACATCAAATGTTAACATAAGAAAAAAAAAATCAATAATACTTTCTCACCTAAAAGAAAAACATGGTCTTACTAAAATTTTGCCAATTCACTTCATTAGATCCTCACTTTCAGTCTGGGAATGTCCCCTATTAAATCAAGAGAAAACAAAGTCCCAGGCTGCTGTGAAAGTCTATTGAAGAGCAAAGAATTCTGCTTTAACAGTTTGTTGTCTTCTAATGGTGAGATTACAAAATTACTCTGGATTTGCTTCAGATAATGCATTTTCAGTTCCTAAGACAGATTCCCAACATAGCTATTTTTTATTTTATTGCTTTAAAAAGAGACATAAATGACATTATAAGTCACTTTCAATTTAATAAAGTAGTGCTTGATTTAGACATCTCTAGCATAATACTCTCTATCATGGCCAATCTTTTTATACTTCTATACATAGAATCACCTAGCCTGTTGATCGTATATTTAATTATACATTCTGTATTTTTAATAAGATAAAGGTTGCTTAATCTCAGAAAAAAAAAAGATATTTTGCACAACATCAGGCAGCGTGAAGCAACAGATGATGTGGCTACCTTTCCAAGTATCCCATACCAGAGAGAACCTAGCAAGGCAACTAGTTTCTGGTCAATGTAAATATTAATAATAGTTAACAATGTAGGAGAGAAAATGTAATTTATTTTGTCTTTGTTAGTAGTGTTCATCAAATTGCAGGGTATAGCCACCTGATTGGATAACAATCAGAGCCATCGCTAGGCTGGAGGCGTCTTAGTGTTGACTGGAGAGATGTGTGAACTTATGTATCACAGGACTGGAGCACACATCCCACCAGGTAATGCAGTGGGTTCCACATCCCCTCAAGCCTTGTTATAAACACACCATCACAATCCTTAACAAACTAATTTTGAAACCAAGTATATTTATCTTGTCATGAATCAAAATCCACCACAAACATTCTTAGCACATGAGACTGGATTGGAAAAAGAACACGAAGTCATAAGTTATTTCATGAATATAAGACTGCATATGTGTTTTGCAAGCCTGAATCACATACTCTTTCTTTACAAGAAAATGAATTTCTCAGTAGGGGAAGAAATACCTTACAGCAGTCCAAATAACTTTTCAAAAATACATTATGCTAACTATTAACAGCAATATTTTGTTATACTTGACAGGTATTTCAGATAGAATAGAAAATTAGGGACTGATTCTGTATCAGTGAAATCACTGTGTAACCTCCAAAAAATATGTGGATGCTTAAATAAGGCTATTCATAAGGCAAAAGTATGTTTTAATTTAGCAGATACAAAAATACTTAAACCATAATAAAAATCAAAATAAAACCAGCACGTATGCAGCACTGGACTGGATGCTTTGAACAAAAACGTAAGGCACTGGGTAAGGGAGAAATTTAGATTTATAAACAGTAAAACCTTATGAGACACATGGTGATGATTCTGTTTTGTGGACTTAATTTCTTTAATTTTACTTTGATGTTTTGTTCTAAAACAGTTCCATCTTGAGCTTTCCAGCTGAAGAAATTCCATAACTATTAAAAATAGTAGAAGATATTAGTGTAATAGGAACTGTGAACATTGTGAAATACAATTATATAATTAAGACAAAAGCACTACCATTTACTTCTTTCCAAAATGATTTTGTGAAGATTAGAATGTGCTTTAAAAATTGTTATAACTTTTGCCTTAAGCACGACCTTGTACTAAGACTGCACAGCCTATCCTCTTTTCAGAATAATCACCTAATCCAAAGATTAATTTAGTGAAATGGACTTTGGACAAGATCTGCAGGGATGATCTTGTTACAATGGAATAAAAGATCCATTCACTATTAAAATGAATCCCAATCAATATTCAGGACTATAATCAAAACAAATGAAATTTCCCCTTACAAAGAGTAATCAGTGGAGAACTTAAATCCGTAACTCAATTAATTTCACCTGAACAACCTTTCAGAATTCACACAGTTAAGAAAGAAATTAAATAACACTGAGTGCAGATTGCTGACAACACAGTCCTGTTTAACGCCCTTTTAAATACGACAGGTTTTAAAAAGTGAAAATAAATGTTCACTTGATAAAACAGAATATTGTGCTAGCCTGAAGTTTTTCCAACGAGCTACTGATTTCTCCTGATGCATAATGAAAAATCAGTAAGTTAATTAATGAATTCTTTGATGCCATATTAAAAAAGATTCTGGATTGCAATACTTATTAGAAGACTGCAGAACTACAGGAGGTACCATCCTAGTGATAAGCGTGCTATCTGCTAACCTGGGGAGAACAGAAATATTTTTTTTTCAGAGTACACTTTCAGTTACAGTATTTCAAAATAGGGGAAAAAAAACTAAGAAGAGTATTCCATACCTGCGTGGATTTGAACTTGGATATTGTTGCTCATCTCAATAACTGTTAAAAGTATGCTGAACTGATGAAACAGAAGGGATGGACATCACAGAAAATTCTTAGAATTAAAAATGTATTTCGCTGTACAGTATTTTCAGTTCAGCGCAATTACACCTTCCTACAATTTATCTAAAAACTTCCTTTACCTTTTTACGATAACCTGCCGAATCTTAGGGTAAAAAATTGGTGTAAGCCAGTCAGTTAGGTCCCAATATTTCTCTTAAATCCTGAAAGAGGGTTGAGATGCCTAATTCAGCAACACATATTTTTCATGCGATTAAATGTGCTAAAGTTACATGCCTGAACTTCAATCCACAAAACATATTAGCTTGGTATCAATGTGATTAAATCTGTGTTTTAGGTTAACCATCTGCTTAACATCTTTTTGGAACTGTCACCTTACTCAAGCCCACAGCACAGGGGTAGCTAAGTTTTTCCCTGCTAGTTCTTAAACATTTTTCCATTTTATAATGTGAATTTATATAAATGGCAATATAATATTTTAAAATCTTAGTCTATAAATAGGTCAAGATCCATGCAATATTTTAAAAATACAGTGTATAAAAAAAATTATGTTTTTATCTTTACATCAGACATTTACTTCCTTGGAAGTATTTAAAGCCAATGGGAATATTCATTCTGGTAGACGATGCAACAACCTCTACAGTGTATGGGCACACTCTGCACTCCAGCTGTAGCAGTAAAATTACTGAAACTGTAATTCTCTTAATATTTAAATAATATATTAAAATTTAATTTTCAGCACCTGGAAGAATCTGTTTGTGTGCCAGCAAATGAGGTAGTTGGGCCTGGAGCTCCTATACATACGGGGCTCAAAAACAACCTATCACAAATAATTACTAAGCTAGAGCAGCTGTACTCACTACACTAGTCATTTAAAAATCAGGTCAAAGTTGCCTCAATTCTTTTTCCATTTTCAAATCGATTCTATAGTCTTCATTTTTTTTTTTTTTTTACATGTAAAAATTGTTATAATTTTCTTTTTTTTACAAGGGAAAAAAGATAGTTTTAACTTTCCTGATATTCCAGACATTAAATAGATAACAAGTTTTATAAGAGACTGTAAAAATGCACAATGTTTTTTTTCCAATACATTGCAAAATTTTAATAAGACTACGAGCAAAGACTGCAATATAAAAATGCATTTACTGATATAGCACATACATTCATTACAGACATATGCATGTGGTACTACTACAGCACAGCACAATTCACCATTCATACACACACACGCAGAGAAACTACATCTATGCATCCTTTTAAAAATCAGAATATGTCATCCGGTTCACAAAAAAATGATGACTTGTATTTTAGGCTTTCATTATTTTTATGTTGGCACTTTTCAGGTGGAAAGTATTTGTTTTAAAAGCATTTTAGTATTATATGCTTTCAGACGCACTTTGTTTTCAACTGATTCCAAAAAGTTACTTTCTAGAAACCACTACCTTCTTTATGATAATTTGTGGAGATAAGGCCTATGTGCCATCTTTTTTTAACTTACTCTTTTTCGGGATTTATTTAGAGTAATATAATCTGAGATTACATTTTTCACCACTTACACACAATTTACATTTGTGCTGAATCTGAAAATTTTCAGAAGTTCAAAAAGATTCAGCTACAAGTCTTTCTATACATAATTTTAAAATATTCTAATCTGCATTCCTATACATAAACACAAAAAGACCTATAATGAAAACCATATATTTTGTAATGACATATACATAGAAATAAAGTACATTAAACTTCAGGGGGAGAGAACCAAGCATTTATACACTATTACCTTCAATCACTTGAATGCAAGTCATTCATACCACCACTATTGCTAACAAGGCATCCAATTTACTAAACAAAGAATATTGAAATTACGTTTAAAAGGTACAAATGACTGTCCGGAGAACGACACTGAAAAATATTAAGTAACAGCTCTACCTCAAGATAAGCCTCACAATTAAAGAGTTTTAATGAAGAGAGCCTTCAAAGGCTAAATCAGGAGGCATTGATTAGATTGCCTCTAACTTTGTGTTTTGACACCTTCGTCTTTCATGGCATTGTATTGTCTCTGTGCATCTTACAAAGGAAGCATTTTACTAAGCCCACACATGAGCAGGAGACAGCAGTGCTTATAAAAGAGACTGTCAAGGGTGTGAGCCAAAATGGGTCTCATTTGGATTTCAAGTGAAGAAAACTCCTAATGCATTTCATTACAATGTATGTGAACCTCTGAAAAGAACGATGGATTGGGATTCTCATCCCTATTAATTTATTGAAATGGATTCAGTTTTTTCTTGTATATCAAGAGGGACCATGTGTTTCAAGCAAGGTAACAATATTATAGTACCAAGTAACTAAATATGCTATGATGCAGTACACCCTTCTGTGAGATAAAGAGGATGTAATTTTCTTGATAATTGGGATTGAGTTCAGAAATAAATCCCACAATAGTTTGGCAACAAATAAATATTCTTTTTTACTATCAGGTTTAAAGATATGATCAGGAAGCTATGCAACATAGGGATGGATTCAGTCTTTGTTACCACAGCAGGTTTTTACCATCTTAAATCCTGTGCCCTGTGCGCCCCCCCCCCCCCCCCCCATGCTGTCATTCATGTATTGACTTTTTATTTCATTGAGGAATTGCATGTATGATGTAATTAGGATAACACCTATGTAAGTCATATTTTATTAAAAGATAGCAGAATAGGATAGAGAAATGTAAAAACATTTCAAAAAATGGTGATACATTCCAGATCAACTTAACTCTAGAAAGGTGCCATAGCTACCATATCAGCAATTATCTTCTTCACTGTGGAAAAGTTTATATAAATACTTATTTGTATTTCCTGACCTTTACCTTTGATAATAAAACCTATAATATGCTTTTCAAAAACTGTAAATCCTGATTTAAAGCAAATAATGGTATGCAAATTCTTTACCTATGCTAAATAATTTTACTAATATAACAGTATTAAAAATAAGACATATGTTCTCATTGTTTTTAACACCATTAACCTTTAGAAGTGATTGATTGTGTTACACCAATAACATTCAGTGAGTTCAAAGCTCATCTATTTTTTATGGAAAACTTAAAACCTGCTAGTTAAATTAAAGGTTAAATGTACATAAAGTCTTAGACCAAAATTCAAAGTATTCCATATGCATGTAGCTTATAAGCAGTGTACACAAACACATACATATATAAATCTATCTCAGTTTAAAACCCCATGACCAAAAACCCCCTCAATTGTCACTCAAAGACTTCAAAGTTAGAGTTAAAGAATTTGATATCTGTGGAATATTATGCAACTGTGTCTGTTAAGTTAGGTACTGCCTATTACATTAAGAACTCTGCTGACATCACAATTATAAAAGACAAATGTCATTGAAATCATAATCAGAGATAAAGACATGGTTCCTTCCACACATCAGTTCTCAACAAGCATTTTACTTGAAGCCAGAGGAAAGTCCAGGGCCTGTTTAACCTTTTTAATATCAATTATGCAAATAGGCATATGCATAACCATATCATCATATTATTTTTAATGTGTAACAGGGAGAGGCAAAAATGTATGTTAAGTTCACACATTCATATTCACATATCAGCAAATTCAATTAACATTATGAACATCTTCAACGTCTGAATAAATAATTCATGTATTTATATGTTGTGTGTTTATGTGGTGTATAAACACATACCTGAGAAATGGAGAAATTAGCAAGAATCATGCAAAACATTCAAATCCAAACTTACCAATAAAGATTGCACATTTCCATGTACAACACAAGCACACACAGACACACATTTATTTCATTTTTTAAGAATAATCATAATTGAATTAGAATGATGCATGGTCCATATTTTATCTTGACAGCTTCCGTGTATTCAGGCAGCGCCCATTAAACATAAGTGTACAGCAGGTTACTTGTTGAATAATGTATTTCGAGAACTTAAAATTACTAAGGATTTGACTAAGATCTGCGCATGAATACATATTTTGGACTTAATTTTCTGCAGTGGCATTTCTTCAGCTGAATATACTTTAAATTCTACAATGAACTCAGTTAATATTAAGCTTTTCCAGGACATAACAAAGGTAATAACACTGTCTTTACAACATAAACTTTATGACATTATGAATAAAACTGACACGTGTAAAATTTGATCCATAAACTAAGTGATATACTTATGTTAATTTACCTTTTAAAAGATATTATGTGTTGCTCACGTTTTTTGACAGGGCTTCCATTCATACTGAAGACATGTTGAAAAACACTATATTTTCTCTCAATAAGGAAAATCACTTTATCCACTATCATTCTCATTCTGTCTCAATAAAAAATCAATCATCGAATACTTGTTTCCAAGTTCTACTTGTTAAACTGCCAATTTATGCATACTGTTCAACTCACTTCAAATCCTTCAAGACTACTTGTTATTCTTTTTAATTTTTTTTTTTTACAGTAGTCAACTTATAAAAGAGCAAGAAAAAATAAAACTATACACATATAGCAATTTTACATTTAGAAGTTTGTGGTTTGATGATGTTCAGAACCTTTACATTTATAAGAAAAAAAATCAAACCTAAATCTTTTATGTGGTTTCCAAGGTAATAAAGGTCTGATTGATCCCACTAAGGCAGTTGCATCAGTTGTCTAAATGGTAGTAATGTCAATGTCAGATATGCGTTTATCTTTTCATCTTTGCCTATTCTCAAATGTAAAAATCAAATGTTTGAAGGACATTTCACTGACCTGTTATGGCCTCTGCAACTGTCAAGCACAATACTACTATTCCTCATATAAGTGCCACATTTTGGATAAAAAAACACTTCACCAGTGATGCCTTTGCGACATCTGGCGGTCCTTATTACACATAAACTTTAGGTTTGTTCTGTGTTGGGTGCTTTCAATTGCTGTTGGGTACTATTAGAATACTATTTTTATTCCACGTATTTATTTATTTACTAACCTACCAGTATGTAAAACTTTAGTCCAAAAGGCTTTGATACCCCCTAGCGGGGGGACAAAAGCAATCTAATCTGCAAAAATACAACGACGTCTACCATGAATCCATATGGAGCAAAAGGTCACAAATCTTGAGATGTGGTGACATCATGACAATAAGACACTTTCAAGACAGAAGCTGGCTCATTTTGAATATAAAAAGGACACTGATCAAATTCTCCCACGCATTTAAAACTATAGAGAAAAATAAGCATGCAAAAGACCTTGATGTAGATCCTGAACAGGAGAGAGTTAAAGCATATCTTTAGTTTTCACAGATACAAGATGCCGCCAAGAACTTGATATGTCTGCTTCAGAAGATATAAAGTTTTATTCTTATGTTATTATTGGATGCTGAGAAAATGCCATTAAAAAAATCGAAACTACTCAGTTCAAAGGGTGCACACTCCCTATAATACTCTAGCTCTTCTAAAATTAATTAAGTTATATCAAAGCCTGTTCTACATGTTTGTCTTATTACTTGTCATATCAATAAGCTATGAGGAAAGTATTTTAAGCAACAGAAAAATTATCTTCCTTTCTTTATCCTTTTTCCTATTTCAGTGCAGTAGGAAAAACTCATTCTAATTTCTTTATTGCATTAACCACAGGAATATTTGAGGCCAACTTTGTGAAACAATGACTTTGCTAATTCTTAGCCCAGTGTGAGGAGATAGTATGCTGTTTAAGCTCCATTTTTCATTTGTTCTAACAATTAGCATTACAAAAAGATAGATGATATAATGACCAAAGGATTAAATGTATATTACTACATATTTTTCCTAAAATAAAAGTCAAAAGAATATTTTCTTCAGATTAAAATAAGCACTTCAAAATATATTCCTTGAGATATAAAGCACTGCTGCTTTAAATTCTATTTTGCTCCCTCAGAGTAAATTTCACTTAAATACTTTATTGTTCTGAAATCGTTAACACACTAAGTTGTATGGACACACATTTGTACTTATATGAACATATAATGTAGTGATGTTAGAGACATTCAAAAATTTCCAATAAATCATAACTGAATAAAATGAGAAAAAAAAATATATCTCAAATCTGCTCTTGTGACTAACTAGATTTAATGGATAGTTTAATGGAATAGTTCACTACTGTCTTATTTTACAGATCAGAAGAGTACTGCGCTGTCAGAGTACCTAGCAGGCCCCTGTAAAAGCTATCATTCAACTTTTAATTAAAATTTCTATAGCCTGTACTTTCAGCGTATTTGTGTGGAAAAGATACTGACCACGTTCTGTGGGGCAGGCAAATGGTTGTTTGCAGACCACAGCATGCAGCCACAAGGCAAGCACACGGCCAAAGAAACACTAATTCCGAGTAGTCTCCTTCTAAAGCCTCAGAACTGCAAACATGCAGTCTAGTCTAACATGTTAAATTCCAGTTATTGTACTGAATTCAGAGAGTGAACTCATTAGATTAAGGATATGAATAAGGTGTTTCAGCTTTCTGTTTTAGTTGGAAGAAAAATTACTAATTACTCATTAATTCCCACGTAGGAAAATTCTGCATGTGGAAGCAAAGACAGATTAAAATAAGAAAACTAAATTTGACAAAGTTAAAAAAACACAGTAGAAAATGTCATGTAGTAAATGTCATGAAAAGGCCATTATGAAAGAGCTCTCTCCTAATCATTGTAAATGAGACTGCTAAAACAAAAAGAAGAAAAATACATTTAGGATTGGTAGGAGCTGTAGAGTAGGCAATGTAAAATTCTGGAGTAATATAAAAAACAGAACTGGAAAATGAAGCAGCCATCCCTCCGTATTCAACAAATCTCTACATATAATCAGAGAAGAAAAAGGGAGACATTCAACCTTACCCCCTGTCCTGACATTAAAGATACTACAGAATCATAATGGAATTATTCATATTTCTGGAAGACCAAATACTCACCTATAAACTACATAGAATAGACTGATTACGTTGAAAAGATGAAAAAGATGATCCTACAGTGATATATCTAAAAAAGTCAAGGGAAAACCATTCTACTTAAAATTATATGAACAGACCTCTAGAATACACATACGTTTCTAGAGCTATCATACCAAATCCAGATTTAAAGAAGGATACAGATTATCCAAAAGAATCAGACCAAGAAGACAAAGTCACCGAGAATACTAGTTAGAATGATTTTAGGTATTTTCATATGAAATGACTCAATATAGTGGTAAATGGTTTGGAAATACAATTTCAGCACTTTCAGGGATCATTTTTGGCAGAATTAGCTGCACAACAAATAAAAGGAAAATTTGTTAATATAATCTAATTAAATACAAGAAGCTGAAATAAAAAATAAAACAGCTGAGAACTAAGCAATGGGGATTGTACTATAGTGCAATACTATATTCTGCAAGAGGAAAAAAATATATCACTCAATTTCAGTAGATGATACACATTAGCTACCCCCAAATGACTGAAGGTCAAAAGACCTTAAACTGAAAGCCTAAAAATGTAGCAATTTATCAAGGCCAGCAGGAATACATGTGAGTTTTCTGATAATTCTTAGAGGTGCAAGGAGTAGTAAGATTGCTTTCTTTTGAAAGAAGAAATGTTTATTTTCTTTTTAAATAGGTCTGGACAAACATTTGCAAAAACAATTAGAATAAATTGGTGGAAAAAGTAAAAGATCATGGTATAATAAGCATAGTTTTTGCAAAGGAAACCCAATTCTCACTGATCTAAGTATAAATAAACAAAAATTTGACAATTTCTCTATTTCTAAAAGCATTAGAGCAACTCCTTTATGTTGCTGTAAAATAAACCTAAGCACGTTCTTAAGTCACCTCGAAATTTGTTAATTTTCTACCAGAAATGTTTACCAATAATGAAGACACTATAAAAACTATGAAAGCCTCATCACACAAGCGTTGTTCTAGGCTCCCTACCTTTCCAGGTGGAAAAATAATATAGTTCCCTTCGCCAGCTGACTGTCACTGAATCCTTCTTGCTCAGGAAGCTATTGCCTGAAGCTGGTTGACTCAGACCAGTTAGTATTAAACCATTCTATTTCAGGCATGATGCTGGAGAATGATCTTTGAGCCCAACTTTAAAATATCTGAATGTCATATATCACCTTGATCTATGACTATTTTGGGTTGAATTTTAGACAGACAGAGGTCAACGATCTCTTTATGACAGATGGAGTACAAGCGTCCAGAGAATTGCTACTGTTACCTGTCACCTAGATTCACTCTTCGATACATTGTTAGGCTGTTTGCAGAGACTGGCAAAAGTGAATAAACTCTTCTCTGTATTTCTAATAGATCCAATTTTGAGAGTGTGCTTAATTTTTCAGTGTCTGATAGTAGCTGTAATTTCTGCTTTTGCTGGAGAGGTCTCGTGTTTTGAATGCCATTCTATTATTGCTAATCTTCAAGGCACACGTGAAATTTTTAGGAGAGTATTAGAAAGAAAAAAGAGGAGAGAGAGTTATTTGCTGTTGGCACTGGCTATTTACATTTGAAAGACATACGACCATGTGTCTTTCACTTGTCTTTGCTTAACATAGGTTGATGCTTCAACTAACATTGAGTAGATTTGGAGCTGGGTCTGAAAAAAATGAGCTTTGCATTAGCCCAAGTCATATGTATGATTTATTGTGAACAGGGAGCTTGTGCTTCTGAGACCACACTAGGGGGTTGTGGAAGGTGAAAGCTGGCGAACATGTTTCAGCTTGTGGCTATAATATGAAACAACTAGAAAAATGACAATTGTATTAAGCATCAATTCACTTAATGAATGGCGTATATGCTTATCAGATGTTCTGTGATCACCATGAAAGCCCCTTGGTCTCTGGATGAGTTTAAGGTGCTGACTATGACTTAATGAAAGTAATAAATAACCTGTGCCTGGCCTACTGGGGAAGTACCTTTCCCTCTGTGAATTGCAGATGATTCAGTGCAGCAGAGACATGCTAAAGAAGAATCTCTTTTTTTTTTAAAAAAAAAAAAAAGAAATAAATTAAGGAACATCTACCAGATTAGATTTATTTCTATACATGGGGCAATCACAGTATCTGTTTATCAGCATGCAAAGAATCAACAACCATATTACTATATTAATGGAAAGTCAGCTTACATTTGAAATTGTGGCTTATTACTTTTGAAACAGAATGCCTGTGAGGTCACTGTCATATATGTCTTCTCCAAATTAGTGTATTTACTATTCAAATACTATTGGTTCTTATTGCTAAAATTGTGAAAATATTGTACAAAAATTCTTACACAACAACCATTTTTCCCTGAGCTATGCAAGAGAACAATAAATTGTGTATGCACCAACTTTGAGACTAGTAAGTACTTTAAATGCTGTTTCTACAGTATGATCTGACAGTCACTCCATATGAAACAGTTAATGAAGCAATGTTGAAAATATGATTGAAATAAAAAATAAATTTACTTTTTAACAGAAGCTTAGCATTTTTAAAGATTTCTTTTGTATTGGAAAGACAGTAAGAAAGCCTTTGATTTTCTATATACCATTTAGAGAAGTTTAACTATTTATCACATAAATGCTTTCAGTTTTTATCCATTTTACCCATGCAATTATCCCAAAAGAAGTCATTGTATTTTTTTATCGATAATTTCATTAACACTTTAGTGGGAAGAGTTTGGTTGTACTTAACTTCAGCTGTAACAGTCTTTATTAGTACAATAAAAGGGACCATTTTTTATTATTCTAGAAGGTGTTTTTTTGTGGGGGTGTTTAATTACAGAGTTAAAGCAACAGCAGAAAGTTAATGGGCTATAATCTAAAAAATACAGGCAATAATCTACAGTCAAACCTGAAACAAAATACAATTCTCCTGATCCCAATAGAAAATCTATTTTAAAATACACTGCCATTAAAACGAAATTACAACAGTTCTGTCTAAAATGGGTGACATGACATGACAGCTGTATATACTTTAACAAGCCCTCCAATAACAAGCAGTAGTACTACACTGAGTAGTCAGATAAAATGTTACAGATATAACTTAAAGACAGATATATCCAAGTATCTGCTTACTGAGCCTTGTAAAGGCAAAGCAGATATCACTTTTGATATATCACTATTATAATACCTTATTACTTCAATATATGCAGCACTATTGCTTCCTTGCCTTTTGTGTGCATTACAGTGTTGCTCAGCCAGCAGGCATTATACTCATATATTGACTTAAACTGGGTAAGACCAAAGTAAATTTACAACTGGCAATCCAGGCTGAAAACAGTAGAGAAAATGGACTGCAAATTAAAATTAATTTCAAGATATGAAGTTAAAAACTGAGACAGATGTGCTAAAAAGGGAAACAGAAGATCAGACTACTTAACTGAAGAAATTCCTCATCTCAGATGAAGGTGGACACTGTTCTCATCATTTTTAATATCTTGAGCACCCATAGTTGGAAAAAGATGAGAAAAAGGAAAGTAAGGAATTAGCAAATACAAAAACTCAAGCAAATTCATATTCATTGCTCTTTGACAGAGTAAAATTAATTTTTATCTATTGGGAGTATATCAATTTAAGGATAATCTGGGGAAAAAAAATAATGGGGAGATATAAGACCTCTGACTAGACTCTCCTTCATTCCAGGGGAACCACAGAAGGAAGAATTGATGTGGAAAAATCATATGGAGATTTCATTCTTTGGCTTCTTATTATGGGGTTTTCCCATCAGTACAGGTGAAAAATGCAGTTCAGGTTGATTAAATAATAAAAACTTCATTTCATTTTAAACATTTTATTACTGTCTATGTTGCAGCATGAGAGCATAACTGAACCTTTGTTCCAGATAGTTTTTGTGCTAGAGGAAAGGACTGGAAAATCATGAAGAAAATGACCACTCATTTATGTGCAGAAAATCCCTGTATTAATTTTTTTTGCATTTACTTCATGTGTACAAAAATGTACAATGCTATGTACACTTAGCACGGCAATCAAAACTTCATGTCCGTTTAATGAACTTCTTATTGTATTAAAATGACCAAAAGATGAAAACAGTATCATGTTTTTCTTTTGTTCCCTAAAGTGACTAGTATTTCTTCAAAACCAAACATTTTGCTTAGAAAAAACCCACAACAAAACCAATCAACAATGAAAATGTGATAGGGTTGTGTTTCTAAACTAACATAGAAAGACAAAAGTTCAATAATGTTTTTAGATGTGTCTAGTTTAGCAGTTTCATGTGTTGGATGTGACTTTCACAGTCTGTTGGCAGTTTGCAGGAAAGCCATCACACCTGTGACTTGGCTGTTGATTAATGAGTCTTTCAATTCATCACTACCATCTGAAGAAGGGCCGTGGCCTTTCTAAGCTTCACTGGTTTATTCACCTTCAACTGTAGTCCTACCAAGGTATCTTCCATAAAGAAAATCACACCTGGTTAAGACTAACGAAAAACTCAATATGTCATTTTCTAGACAAGTCAAAAAGCATGTAAAATTAGACAAAAGATGTATTCAAGCAACATGAATGCAGTTTTGTCATAACCTGTCAATCTAAAGACTAACATGAAAAAGCTTTCTTCAATGACATCTTCCAGTGTCAACTATTAGAATGACAATTCACTCTCTGCTACATGATGCAGGATGCATAATGGTTTCCCACTCTTTACAAAGGCTAAATTTTGTTGTTAGATCTCAGAAGGAAGTTTACGGGGAAAAAAACAAAACAAAACAAAAACAAACCAATAACCAACACAAATCAACACAACAAACAGTTTTTCTGGGCCAGAGTATCAGTCAGCATCAGAAATCCCCAGTTCACAGAGTCCATGTAGATTTTAAATTGACTACTTGCCACTCATCACAGACCCACTAAGAGCAAATAGGAAATGATGTGGCTCTGCTGAATCTTCAAAACTGTATCACGATTCTAAAACTTCCAAGGCCTGTTTGACTTTGACAGCTGGGCCTGGGGAAAAGGCAATGAGATATCTGTGACTTATCATCCTTTCCTAAGCAATTAGCTATTGAATCAGGTTGAGCCAGAGGAAATTCAGTAGCAAAGACATGTGGAAAAGCTAGTAACATGTGGGAAAGCTGTAGCGCTGAGAGAGTGATTACAGGTAGAAAGGTCTGTGATCTACACAATAGCAGCCAGCAGTCCTTACTTACCAGTACTTACTTTGTGGTAGAACAACAACTGTTTTAAGGATGAAAGAAAGTATACAGTTGTTCTCCATCTCTTCTGCAAGGTAATTCAAATTAGCTAAGCAATTAACTGTTAACTAAAATTCAGCCACCTCCCCTTTATTGCCACCCAGGGCTGTGCACATAAACAGTTCCCACATACCAACTACTATATGGTACCTTCGCCTCTTAAAATTTTAGTCAAAAGAGCTAGGTTCTACTCCTGGCTTTGCTACAGACTAATTTTGCAGTGTAGAAGAAACCTTAAAAATGACTTGCAGGACCAAATTTTCCATCTGTTTAACTCTAATATTAATACTTCCCCCTCTACCTTACAAGGGATTTGCATGTCTCAACTCTTCACAGCTTGAAAAGAAATTGAGATCCCTGTATGGAAATTGAATTACTCTGCATTACTACGACTTTGTTGAAAATCCCTCAACTGAAAGAAGCAGAATAAAGAAACAATGGGTTGGTGGGCAAAACAGACTTTTAGCTTGTTGGTTTGTGTCCCATAGCCTTTTGTAGGGGGATCAAAAAGCCTATAGATAGGATGAATAGCTAAGCCATTGAGTACAGTTGGAGTAGTCAGTACTCTGCATGCATTAATACACATTTACAGGTTTTGTACATATTTATGATCACTATGTATCTATTAAAAAAGAAAACATGGATCAGAAAAGCTCAGAAAAAGGAAGAAGAAAAGAACAGATAGGAAAACAAATATGATTTTCTCCACTAAGAATCCTGAGTGAGCAACAGGATGTGAGAAAGTTGAAAGGAAGGGAAATTATCTGCAGATGAAAGGAAGTATCTATTTTTAAGGAAAGTCAGTGATGTCAAGGGAAGCCAGTCACCAGGTTAATTGCATAATGACATAAAATGTTGAAGTGTCACACTTCCAAATAATGATTTGTGGTTACACTATACAAAAATATCTAGTTATGAAGAAAAGATATAGACCTTAAAAAAAAAAAAGTGAATCTCAACAATAAATATATATATGTGCATTGTTAACACTAATATATTTGCATTCATTTAGGATTTTTTCCAATTTTTTTAATATATTTTCAAAATATATGAAAGGAAATAAATGTGGGCAAATGTTACCTAATTTTAAATGGGGAAACCAAGATACAATGAGACATTATTATTAGAATGGGGATTAGCTCACCAGCCTACACTCTAGCCAATAAGCTGTGCTTAATGCACTTTTAAATGCAAAATATGTATCAGCAATACTTTTTTTTCTTTTCTTTTTCTAGAGGCCAGGTTTGAGCATTGGAAACAGCATCAAACTAAAATGAAACCTTATTTAAACAATTTTATATTTATTACTTCAAAGAGAGCTGCTGAGTACATATTTCCATACCCTATGCAGGCAAAGGCTTCATCATAAAGGACTTCTAAGTATTAAAAAGGAGCTCACATAAGTAAGGTCACTGGAATGTGGCAGTCCCTTCCTTTTTAGCATCTTTTGTTGGAGATTTTTGTTGGACAATATTGTTTTATTCATAGGATTCATCAACATGTTTGTAGGAAAGAGAGACTGCTAACAACTAGGAAAGTCTAAAGCATACTGCATATAGGAAGTCTCACCTTTAGCCTCACTTAACTTGTGAAATTCATGCTACAACTGTATACATAATAGTGGCTGAAGTGGCATTCAAACAGTATGTAATAGAGGCTACTGTCTTCCCTCTTGCTTACTGATCTATGTTCTGCCACCAGTGCTTTAAAACTACCAGGCAGGGAACTAAGCCTACTTCTGACAGATCCTTTAAGGTCAGAGTACAGTTTCATTAGCTATGTCAGCAGAGGATAAGCAGATGGGAGATAATCCTTATGCTGACAGATGTGACATATACCTTATTATTGACCAACTCACTTATGGAAAAGGGTCCTTGCTTATCCAGAAAGGTCAAAATCATATTTTCCTCAAAATTAGTGGCTTTTGTTCCTTTCTTTTTTTTTTTTTTTTTTGTGTACATCTAGCATTAGGATTTAAACTTGATGCTATGATCAGCCAAGAGACATGCAATAATGGATTAATACCATTCACCTGCATCTTTTGACACAGGAACAATGGGATACTACCTTTCACAGCCTCCCATGAATTTTAGAAAGCCGACTCTCACATGCATTATAAAGGCATCCATTATAATCCCACCAAGCCAGTGGTGATTACTGTAGTATTAATGGCATCTCAGTTCTTCACCACCACATCGTTAATGGCTGTAGCTACAACAGCAATATGGATTTCCAATATCCAGCAATTTGGACACAAAGGGTCTAGGAGCATTTGCAGATCCAAAGATAGATTGACTAACACATCGGAAAGTACACTAGACCTAACACTGGCATCATCTGCCAAGCAGATACGGTCTTTATTTTGGCATTATGCCAGTAACTGCTCTTCCACCATTCATGTCTTCTAAGAAGCCAATTGTTACAGAAGTTCCTATTTTTTCATATCTGGGGTATTTTCACTTATTTCTCAGACTTGGGCTTTTGTAGAGTTGCATAAAAAGAAAATCTTCCAGACAGCAAAGCACATACAGTTTGCTGACATTCTTTTCAATTTCAAAACTACATAATACATTTTTCCATGTGTTGATAAACTGGATTTTAAAAGAGCATTTTCTGGATATCTAGATAATCAACAACACAATGAATATAAACATTTTCTATAAATAGTTCACCATATGGCTACCATTTTCAACAGATGGTGTCTGTGTATCCACTAAAATATACAAAAGCTATGCATATTTTGCTCTGCAATCATTCAAAATTCTAAACACGAATTGTTTACTTAATTTCAGTTTTATTAAACTTAATCAGTGGCAAAATATGTAATTTTATCACCTAACTCTAGTATGGGGAATGAATGCCACCACTACATTAAATTTATTTGCAAAAGGAAAATAGACAGTCCTCACCCAATGAATTCAAAAAGGATTTCAAAAAAAGAGAGACAGTAGGTCCAACATCAGCTTCCACATCATAAAGGGATCTTCTCATCTTGGGGCTGACAAGAATAGTCTTTACCTTCCTATTCCTAAAAAGCAGTTTCAATTGCAAATAGCCCAGTAGGTTCTCAGACAGAATGCAGTCTGGACAGTGTTAAGAAAAATACTGGAGTCTGAAGAATGCGAGAGTTTGTGTGTATTTTGCAGCAAACATTACTAGAAAGCCTAGATATATTATCCAGTTTTAGTAGAAAACAAACTTACTAATTTTTAGTAGTTTCCTTAAAGCCAATATATAAACAATTTCAGGTTTTATACTCTGCTTTGAGAAGCTGCTGGGCAGCTCCAGGAACACATGACTGGAAGTAAACAACTTGTCTAACCTGTTTCAGCTTAAAACTAATTAAGCTCATATCACTGTGCAAACACTTTCTGGAAAACTGCTCCTGAGATACACTGGTTTATCTGTTGGAAATGATCTTCTAATTTCCAGTCTGGATGTTTTTCATGACATTTCTTATTTGAACAAATACTGGTTTTAACTTTCATAATTTCTCTAAATTGGTACTATGTCTCATCTGATGCACTTACAGTAAATCAACACATTCCCCTCTCAGTTATTAAGTAAGTTGTTACGTTTCCTGTTCTTAAGATCTATACCTGGTGTCACTGGCTTTGCCAGTCATGAGTTCTGTTCCTCTAGCTCCCAGAGTGCTCCTGCTCGCACACACAACTCCACATCATTCCAACCAAATCACTACTTAATGCCCTGCGCTGGCACCAGTGCTCTGTGAAACTTCCCTCAGAGCAAAAGAGGAAATCCTGGATGCTCCTCCTTAGAACACCAAATTACTGCGATATTGGAGAACGGCTTCATATGTTACAAAAAAGGCCTTGGCTGTTTCTCACAATTACAGTGAATGGAATGCAATTATTCTCTACAGTAATGTATTCAGTACACTTGGAGGTCCTGCCGAACTGTGGAAGGAAGGTTACATCTCAAAAGCCAGCAAAACATTATTATAACTATGTACGCGTCGCTGAGATACTTCTCTGAAAATAAGTGATCAGAAAGTATTTAACTTATGTATCAGCATAAAGAAGAGTACATAAACAAGAAGAGTAATGTCTGGTGCTGTGCTTTGGTTTTGTGCCTGCTGAGCGGTGCTTGTACAGCACCAAGGCCTTTTTTTTTTCCCCACTCTCCCCACCCAGCAAGTGGGCTAGGGGTTCGCAAGGAGCTGGGAGGTGGCACAGCCAGGACAGCTGACCCACAATGACAATGATATAGTCCATTTCACAGAGTGTTATGTGCATCAGTAAAAGCTGGGGAAAGGAGGAGGAAGCATGGACTTTTTGTGATCATGGCATTTGCCTTGCCTAGTAACCACTGTGTGAGATGCCCTGATTTCCAGGAAGCGGCTGGGCATCTGCCTGCTGACGGGAAGCACTGAATGAATTTCTTGTTGTGCTGTTTGTGCACACAGCTTTGCTTCATTTATTAAATTGTCTTTCTCTGAACCTGTTGAGTTTTCTCACCTTTGTTCTTCCAAGTTCTCTCCCCCAACCCATTGTGCTGGGAGTGAGCGATCAGCTATATGGACACTTAGCTGCTGGCTGGGATCAACTCACCACAGTTAATAAAGTATTTTCAAATATGATAATATGCACATAGATAGTGGCCAGAGAGTTAAAAAGAAGAGATAATAGTTGATAAAATAGTTGATTAAATTGCGAAACAATTTCAACAGGCTGATTTAGCCAGACAATAACAATTTTTCCTTTATGACAGGGAAAGGATTAAAAGTTGAGATACATGTGAAATAAACAATAATTAAATGCACATGGTTTTCTTGCCTTCATATATGTATTATAGCTATGAAACTCCTATTTGGTACTGCAATATCTAAGAATGTACAAGTAAGTGCCAATATTTGACAAATCAGCATATATCTGTGCAAGAACGCAGGACATTTTTAAAACCTTGGGTAGATCAGGTACTATAATTTAGCTGAGTGTTAATGGACTTGTTATTAAAAGATTATTTCAAGTATAATTGAAAAGTATGTTTTAACTTTTATTCTTGCAGCTCCAACTATACATAAAAAGAAATAAAAATAATCAGAAGTTAAACTAGAAAGGAATCTATCTATAGATCCCTTTTCTTCCTGTAAGGAAAGCTTCACAGATTCTAAAGGTATGAACTGTAAATAGGGATGAACATTAAGTTTTCTACATTACTGCTTACTGGTCAACTTTATTAGGCTTCTCCTGATAATGTTCCATATTTGATAGCTTTGAAATAAAATAATATCATTAACCATCTACATTGCTCATCTGGAAAATGTCCTGAATGCTTTTGCTTTGAGGATGATAGGAATGGACAGATTAGATTCATATGTGCAAGTGGACCCAACAGTGAGTAGTATACAACAATACATTGCCTTTTTAACCAGTCTTAAAAAGTCTTTTACTTTCCCCTAACCACCAACCAATTAATTTGCCTACCACTTGCTGGCTCTGGGACAATGCTCCCATAACCCCCTCCCACCTAACTCAGTCATTAACTAGGTTAGGGGAGCATCTCCCTTGTAAATGAGTCCCCTAAGCATTGTTACTCTTTTTCCACCAAAGAGAGAGCAGAGCATACTTATTTTACTTCATACGCAACAGACAGCATTTCTCTTTAAATGTAATACATAATACATTAATTTTTATATCTTATTATATAAATAAAATCAAATAGACCCAAATATCACTGTGAATAGGTAAAAATATTTTTGCCTACACAGAAGTAACAGATAAGTGAAAGCTTTAGCATGTGTTAAAGAAAGGATCAATTAAAGTATTCTGGCACTCCACTTTATAAACTGATGATTCTGACTCTTTTTAAAAACTACTACTGTTACTGTCCTTAGTTTTGTTTGACACATCTCAGAAGGCAAATAGTAGAAACAGAAGACGTCCATCATAAACAAGAGGTCAAAATAATCAGACACCCATTCAGCTTGAACCTTAATTCGTGAGATTTATCCAATTTTAAGAAGCATGGAGAATCACCTAAGGACAGGGCTCGAGTTACTGCAAAGCTTGATTAGCCATAAGACCAGCTAGAATTGGCCTATCCAGTTGGAAAGCATGAGCAGACATACTTAAGCTGTGCTAAAAAGGAAGTCACCTAAACACAAGCTGTGTTGGAGACACTGGTCATTATGACAGATACTAGATTAGCAGCTCTACTTTATGATTGCAATGGGTTGAAATGATCTGTTGGTAGAGTGGTTTCAATAATAAATCCATGAGCTAATCATTAATGGCTTGCATAACGTCACTTCTAGATTAGAATTTCCATATCACGTAGAAGGGCAATGAATGGAGATATTTTCAAATTAGAAAGGATGATGACAATTATTGAGTAAAAAACAATAAATAAATAAATAAATAGCAACAATAGATGATATGAGAAATGCCTGAAATACAGAGAAGTACAGAGAAAGCATATACATGACTTCTTTCAAAACTCTATAAAGAGATCAAATGAAAAAATAAATGTTTCAGTACAACAGAGGAGATGAAACAGCCACAGAAAATGTTTCTTCTGCAAATCATAGCAGTACTCTTTGCTCCCTTTGATTCATAGCGATGACATCAACAAGAAGGGAAAATTCAAGAACCATCTTGAATCTAAGACTTTCTATGAGCGTATTTTTTAAAAGGGCAAACCACTTTATTTCTAATGAAGGCCAAGCGTAAGCATTCAGCAGAACTATCAGGGTAAGGAAAAAAAAACACCACACAGTACTGAATTGTCTGCCATTTAACACAGAAGTCACCATACTGGTACAGACCAGAAAGTCCATGAGGACCCACAGTCCATTTGGTAGTGGGCAACAGAAGACACAAGAACTGAATGGCACATTTTCAACAGCATTACCTTTTGGGCAATTGCATCAAGATTTTGGAAGACAATAGTTTGGGTGGGGAAAGAATTAATCATAGCAAAATTAAGAAAGATGACTAGAAATAGACTGTACAAATATTTTATATATGAAATGAAGACTTAAATGTTTAAGACTGCCAGCAACAAATTGAGAAAAAAAGCATAAAAATACCCATAAAAACATTTTTTACATACAAATTCTCACACTTTTGAAACTGTCACTCTAATTTCTAAATAAAGAAACGTTTCAGTTTAAAAGATGAGTGATATGACCATATTAGATATCACCAGGAGGATTCAGAATTAAGAATGGAATGTTAAACTTTTTTGCAAGATACAAGTTTTCCAGTTTTCACAAGGATATAAGTGGCAAACATTTAGAAATTTTTTTTCCACCTACAATTTTCTGAATTTAATGAGTATCAATTCAGCACCAAATATTGCTGCTTATCAATTAAGCAGTTACATTTTACAAGTAACAGAATGTTAAAATGTTAAAATAATTTAAATTAGTTAAAAACTATTAAGGAAACACTTTCTATTTCTAGCTACACCTGTCATGCCCTCAGTTGAAGATTCATTGCCACTTCAGTAAACATCCTTTAAGTTCTGTGCTATACAGCTGATATCTGCCTGTGCAGTATAGGCTTGCAAAGGTTACTAATTTCTGTTAAAAGCACTATCTAAGTGCAATATCAACATATATTCAGGTCTCAGACAGAAGGAACATACTAGGTACCTCAAAATTGGAACTGAAAACTGTCTTTCTATGGATCAAATAGACTAGACAAAAAGTATCTCTATTTAAAAAATCAATATTAAAAATAAATATTTAATTTCACCAGTAAAATCTATTTGTATTGAGTATTACAAAGTTAAAAAGAAAAATAGGGAAGTGCAATTATTTGCCAGATAATTACCTGTGTGCCAGCAGCATCCTGAAGGTCATCTGATTCAGTCCCAAATAACTTGGCAGCAACTTTGACCAATCCCAGTTCCATTCAGTAATGGTTGACTGTTGATACATTGCAAGAAGCTATTGTTAGTTATTAATCCATGTTAATATGATCAGTAAATTAAAGCCCCAGCTGTGATACACTAACCAAGAAGGAGGGGGGTCTAGAACAAGGACTTAGACAGATGATATCAATCATATCCACAGAAGATATTTTTTATTCCAATAAGACAGCAATTAATTTATAAATCGATTTGGGGATGTAGCCATTATTTATAAAAAGATACATCAATTTTTGAACTGTTATTTCTCCAGCTGTTAATGGCATTCTGCCCAACTACTTTGAGAGCTTGACTCTTTGTTTGAAAAGCAAAATAATTTCAACTTTTTATGTAACAGCAATTTACATTTTCTGCTGTCAGCAAAAAGTTTGTCATGAAAAACTTGGTATAGCTAGAATTCAAAATGTAACCTCTATTGCAATTAGAGTGATGGTTTACTCATCTATTGTTTTGTAAAGCACTCCAGCCACCAGATGGTTATTATAAACAGCAGCAAGTCTAGACAATATGAACAAATATAACTCCATATTGCTTATTTATTAAATAAAATCAATCTACAATAATGCTGGGCTGACAAAATACCACACACAACATTCTTATATTTACCAAACAGTAACTCCTTTTGCATATTATTGATTTTCATCAGTAATGGTCAAGTAGTGACTAGAATTCAACATACTTTGTAGGAAACAATTAAAAAAATTATTTCTGTAACACTAAACCAGAACTGAGTATTTTAAGGAAAAAAAAAAAAAAGAAAAAGTCAAAACAATGGAAATAAATCTAAATTAAAAATTGTATTTTGCAGTCTCATTTTACAGACAGCACTTATTCTTCTGGAAGAGCAGAATCAGTGCAATCCTTCCATTTTTATTTTATTCCCTTCCTTTTTAATTTAATTTTCCCCTTAATCCTCATCTTTGGAGTGCACGTAAAAGTAATGTAGAAAAATAAAGATGAAATACATAATAAGAAAGAAAGACAAGGGTGGCTAAAGAAGGAATAATATAGTGCGAAAGTGGAAAGTGAATGATGAATTAACAGTGAACATCTGATAAAAAAGAAATAAGGGGAAAAAAATCAACTGAGAGAACAGTGGGGAAGAGCAACATTGGGGAGAAAACAGGCAACTGCTCTATACACTACACTGAATTAAAATTAGGTAAATAAATACGGAGGACATATTTGTAAAATCAAGAGGGATAAAAAGGAAAAGCTAGACAAGCAGTAGTAACAGTCATAAAAGCAAATATGAAAATTTGTAAGTATACCAGACAAAAAATTCAGTCCACCAGACTGATTTGTTCTGTGATAGAAAAAAAAAAAAAAAAGAAAGGCAGTTTAAAAAAGTCACTTCAAGAAAGGAAAATAATTTCTTTGCAGCATTATTCTTTGTTGATACTGTTGAGGTGTTGTATGGCCTAGACTTAATCTTATTAGACAATAGAGGAGCAGCAGCACTGGCAGAGACTGAGGTGTCAGGAAAAATCGATAAAATCAAGAGCAACAAGTTACTGGGACCAGATGGTGATTATTCAAGTTTTTTGCAGGAATGTAAGAATGAAGTGGCTGAACTGTTAACAGAAATGACACACTTCCTAGAACCAGCTACTGAATTATAGAGCTGGAAGGTAAGAAATTCATAAATTATTAATAAAAAATGCTAGAGTTGATCTCAGAATAGAGGTTCAGTGGCCTTTGTTTTAGGAGCAATAAAATTCATAGAAATTATGATTAAGTATCTTGCTAAATTTGACATGAAAAGGACAAATTAGCCAAACTTCAGAAGAGAAATGTCAACCACCCTAATGTATTGCAATTTTTCCATATACCAAAACCAATGCATGGAATGTTTAGTATGAATTATGTTTCATAAAGCTTTTGAAAAAATTCAGATATCTTCTACTGAGAAAGCTCTTCTGAGAGAAAAGTTTTAAGAAGCAATACATAATTAACTCATAGGCAAAGCATGTTGTGAAACCAGTAGGGTGTTGGCACTTAGAATATATAAAAGAATAAAACGTAGGTTGACGTATTAAAAACACACCTAGTTGCAATAAAGAAATATGAATAAATTAACCATGGATTATAAACTCCTAGGCTTCATGGGAGTTGCCAACCAGTAACAAATGAATTTAGAAAGAAATATATCCTTTGAGAAGTGCAATTGTTTCCTGCCAGTACTCTGGCATCTTCTACAGGCAATGGTAATGGTCTTCACAGGAAAACAGACACTGAGCTATTCTGACCAATATGTTATAAATAGACAGTTTCAAGTCACTAAATAAATGTGCGTTTTTATGGTAAGGGAACTAAATTATTTAAGAATATTATTTAGGTTAGGAAATAAGTCTGTCACTGTCAACAACAGGACTGGCACATGGTACTTTAAGATTGATGATATACTCTTTTTTTCTTTTAATTTTAGGATATGTTTCCATATTCAGATCATAGACATTGTGCCAAAAGTTTACAAAATCCAAAGCAATTCAATATGAACTATTTCTTGTCATCTGTTGATTAACAGAGCACTGCAAACCTGTCAAGTAGCAGAGGAATTCTGCCCTGAGTTGTCACTACTTGAAGGTCTTATTCTGCCACACTATTAATGAATTGACAGTTGAGGCATGGTAAAATACTTTCTGCATTTCAGATTGGAATAACTGATTCTGTAGCCAAATAAATCATATCAATTTAAGCTTTACATAAAGCGAAAATAGAAATTATGTGTTTATTTTAAAAGGTAAATTTAAAGCATATTCCCCTGGAGTGAGAAGTCTTGTGAGACTGGTATTAATCTACTTTTTCAGGATATTAACACTTCTATTGCAACTTGTCAATGATTAAGCATTCATTAAACAAGTGAGGAAAAAACCACCCACCAAAAAAAAAACCATACCCCCAAAACAATACATTTTACAGCAATACTATTTTGAAATATTTCAAACTGCTTAGAAATAGCCATAAATGTTCAAAACTGGGAAAGAAGATTATGTAATTTCAAAGTTTAGAATCATAGAATCATAGAATAGTTAGGGTTGGAAAAGACCTTCAGATCATCTAGTTCCAACCTCCCTGCCATGGGCAGGGACACCTCCCATGAAAGCATTCACCCTCTGTCACACTCTGCCAGGGATGGAGCATCCACAACTTCCCTGGGCAACCCATTCCAGTGCCTCACCACCCTCACAGTAAGAACTTCTTCCTTATATCTAACGTGAACTTCCCCTGTTTAAGTTTTAACCCATTACCCCTTGTCCTATCACTACAGTCCCTAATGAATAGTCCCTCCCCAGCATCCCTATTAGCCCCCCTTCAGATACTGGAAGGCTGCTATGAGGTCTCCACACAGCCTTCTCTTTGGTATAGTTGTACTAAAAAAGGATATCTTTCTACCACAAGTCTGTAAAGTGCATTTTGTGCTACCATAATACCATTTATTTTTAAATATTTAAAACTGAGGGGCAGAATCAAAAGTGCAGGTAATGGATTAGGAAGACTTGAGAAATGATGGTGTAAGGCTTATAAGTGTCCAAGTGCTGTCAGAAACTACATACTGTTTTGTGTAACAAATAGGGCATGTGGGGCTCTGACAGAGATTTATGCTACTATATCTATTTTCTTTAACTGTTTCATTATCAGGAAACTAATTTCTATAAGTAAATTATAATCCTTTACATATCACACAATGCAGAACAGAGAAATGGATGTTTTCCTTCTTTTTAGTGTGGGGAGTCTTTTTTTCCCCTGCTTACTCTCACTGCTCTGTTAAATTTCTGTATTTCCAAACCATCCTTTATATTTACCATTCAGCACTTCAGTGGAAAACTTACCAGGAAGATTCTATATGTGCGCTGGGCATTTTGCTGCGATTTTTCAAAGGACTGAGACTAACCCTATGTACCATTACACAGATGTAAAAGATGTTGTTGCTACTAATGGGCTTTCCTTCACTATACTGAACTAATACAGAAAGCCTCAGTAAAGGCAAATTGATCTTACATGCAATAATTCTAATGAAAGAAAAGGACAATCATGCTATTGTAGAGGGTGCCCTCATTGGATTCCTGAGTAATAATATTCCTTTGCACTTCATCAAATGTGAACATATGTAATTAATTCCATTTCCATAATTTCAGCCTCTGACATTATCATGACCATAAAAAGATTGACAAGTAAAAATTATACTACAACCAAGGTTTCAAATTTTCACAGACCTGATTGAACACTTTTGCACAAGATTCTCTGTACACCTGGAAAGGGTTGAAGACAGGCTGCTCTTCTCTGCTGTTACGTGTCAAAGGCAGGCATTTACTGGAGGTAACACCATCTTCAGAAGAATTCTCACAAGACAGTTGCTCCTTCAAATATTCCTTTTAGAAAGAAAACAAAAACAAAAACAAAAAACACACCAAAAAACAACCACAGAACAGTATATGCCTCCTAGCTTTCTAAGTGAAATTTTCCTAAATTTTAAGCATAACTTCACCGTGCGTTTGATAGAAGTTCCTTATATTAATGGAAGGAATAAATAATCTCTTACAAAATAGAAACCTTTTTAAAGAGCACCACCTTTTTACAAAAAACAATAAATAACCTCCATGAATATCCATCCATCTAAAGCAAATTACAATCATATAAGCTATTGTTTTGAAACTGTCATCAAATTATGTGTCTCGGTACTCATCTAATATATATATATGCAGAAGTGAAAACCAAATGTTTTCTATAAGCTGTTATAACGTAAGATGGCCATTACATGATTTCTTTTACAGGATAAACTACACACAAATATTTAAAGTTATTTTTTGACAGCATTAAATAGTTACTACATGACTAGAAATTAATTCTTTGATGAATATGTTCAAACCAGTTGTTTAAATGCAGGAAATAAATATTCTCCCACTCTTAAAACCTGTTTTTAATTGTTTGAGCAGTCAAAGACTAGAAATCATTTATGATTTACATGGCAATTTTAGAAACTATACTGTAACAGATGCATGATTATTTTGGCCACAAGCTTTTCTGTTTTCACTTCTTAAACTACTATGTAAATAAATCATCATTGCATGCCAATAAAATGGTTTGATTTAATAGAGCTATTTTACCAAGAGCTAGATAATGATACACTTACAGATCTATTTGCCAGAAGGGCTACTGTGATCAAACAGTTTGTTATTAAGTCCTATCATAACAATGATAGGACTGCCTTAACACCGAGCAAGTACTCAAGGTGAGCTTTCATTAAGGTGGATTCAAATCCTCCTTTTATTTTGCAGTACTCCTGAGATGATAAAAAAGTTCAGAGGCAGGTGAGGGAGTATGAGAACTATCTGCCAAGGCACCTTGTGCTCCTCAGTAGGTCTTTATGAAAGAATAATTTCATCATCAGTTTAAACTGATCCAATTGTGATCTGGCCTGAAAGGCACAAGTTCTCTCCCAGTCCACATATGCTGCAGCTGTTTCTCCCTTGTGTTGGCACTAGCATATGTTGTGAAATCATCCAGAAAGAAAGAAAGGTTTCAGCCATATAAACAAGCACCATGATTTCTAGTAGTAGTAGAAAGAGGGTCCTAGGAGTGGGAAAAAACAAGGGCAAGAGAAAAAGTAGGACTGTTTCGCTCTGCTGATTGCAGCCAGTGGTCAGGACTGCTTGAGAAAAACCACGAGATTGTGAAAATGAATGAAGAACCCATGAAAATATTAAAAAAAAAACCAACAAAACAAACTAATAAAAAAAGATAAAAATACTAAAAAAACCCACCCCAAACCAAAAAAAAACCTCAACCAACCAAAAACAAAATACCCCCAGAAAAAAACCCAACTGAACCAAAAAGACTCTGAAGCCAGAGTGTTTTTGGTTTAAGACAACAGTGTGAAAATACACTGTTACCTACATTTTTTCACATAATCCCTAGATGTCTGTAGGGCAGCCAAGCCCTCTGCGTGTCACAGAGAGAGCACAAGCAGATTGTGTTGGATTTTTTAGCAAAGATACTGGAAATTGCTGTGTGTGCTTGCTAGGGTTTGAACATTTTGAGTGGTAGACTGTTCACCTCCCAGTAGAGGCATTTTTCTGTCTTTGGAATACTGTGGATTTATGTTTTGACACAGAGACCTATTAAAAATTGGTAAATGAGTTACTTTAAGAATTCCTTTAGTACAGTGTGTATTGTAGCCCCTGAAAAAGTCGTATTTCAAAAATGTGAAAATAGAAATGAAATAATTTTTTAAAACCTGTGAGCTATATCCTCACTATTATTGACTGGGCATGAAACCAACTAGACAGAATATTATTGAGCCTGACAGCTCAGGAGAGTTGGTTTCTCTTTGGCAGCCATTCGTCAAAAAATGCTTTTAAAAATTATTATTCTTTTAGGTAAATACATGAAGGACAATAGGGTGCTTTGAATTCTACAGTATCTATTATAGATCTTTATAACATAATACTCTATTTCCAAATAAAGCTTCTAAGAACAATATCCCTTTTCATCTGCTTTTCTAAAGAAAATTATTAAGAACAACAATTTGCTCTCTCATCATTTTGTTCTATATTCACAGGCAATTATTAAGTGGTGTAGCATAAAGATCTCCAAACTAATTTTAAGAATACAATCCCTTGATAGTCAGAGGAGTCTCCAAACAAAAGGATGGACATTTGAACAGGCAATCAAGTATATTTTTTGATAGTCAGGCACACTAAAAGTAAAACAATATTGTGTTCACAATAAGTGAAAAACGACATTGAAAAGTGCATTACCGTAATACCATGATAAGCATTAAAATATTTTCTAATGGTTTCAAAGGCATTTTGAAGTAAGAGGGTTACATCCTTCTGTGACTCAAGCTGGTCAAGATTCTTTTTCTTCTTGTTTTTTAATAAAACAAAACAAAAAAAAACCAAGACTTTTTCTTTTTTTTTTTTTTTTTCCACTGAGAAACATTCCATATTTAACAAGCTCTTACCAGCTGCAGAAATTCAAGGAAAGCCACCTGGGATGTGCAAAGTCAGTCTAAAGTCCCTCTTCCACCTAATTCTCCCAGCATCTTACCTCCTATTGGAACTGCTCCACTTTGTATAAATAGCCAAATACTCATAGGAGCCAGATCTTTTTCAGGGTCTCCAGAAATATGGGCATTCTACCCCTTCAGTGAGATTATGATTCTATTTTTGACCCTGGAAGTTACAGAATGGATTTTACAGCCATTTCTACAGGGTGAAACAACTCCATCAGGGAAAAAGAACAGAGCTCCATGCTGGTAGCTAATGGTCTAGCAGTTTGGGGAGCTAGTTTGGATGCGGGAGATGCATATTCAATTCCCTGGTCTAAACCAGGCAGAATGAAGATTTAAACTTGCCTATTCTGGCCTCTAGGTGATTGCCTAAACTACTGCATTACATGCTATTTTTGGAGATCTTGTTCATCTTCCTCCCTCTGTAAGAGTAATCCTGAATGTGCTCCAGGTGAAAAGGTTTTGTTTGAACTGTATTACAGTAATAATTTTCACTTCACTTCCTGAACCATTTAATTAATTTAATTATTTGAGATGAAACTTGAAAAGATTCTGTATTGTATTAATACTAGGTTGCCATCTCTACATACCTGCTTACTTTGCTTCTAAAGCTTCCAAATGCAGATGCACAAAGGTTGTTTTTACGACTATACTTAAGAGCTAAACAGTTGATCTGATTTTCAGAAGCACAGTGCCAGTACTGAGCTGCTTTGTATTGCCTTCACACTGACATAGCTGCCTAATTGTTTTTTTTTAAAAAAAAAGAAAAATCTTGGCCTATGCCTATATTTGCATTATTTTGCATTTTATTATAAACACTTCTGTATACTTGCAATGATCTTAACAGCACCTGCTTATGCATTCAAGGAAAAGTAATTTAGTAATTAAAGCTAATAAACAGAACTTTCTTAATTAAGCTGTGTAGATCTGTGTTACCGTACAATTTAAGCAAACCTGTGTTTATTTCAGTGTATGAAATCAAAATGCTTTTGGTAACTTTGGGCAATTTAGTACAGCATTAGAAATAATGAGATAATTCTCTTATTTTGCCCAAATTCCATGTGCAGCAAACAAACCTGAATTTGTTTACTGTCATTTCAAAAGCACTTTAAATGAACAGAGTTATCTAGATTAAGGAAGGTTTTCATGCATTTACTTCCTCAGAACAGCCCTAGGGTGTGTTTGTTTGTTTCTTCATTTGTTTTTTAAATCAGGAAAATTGATTTACCACATTTAATTTTACTTCCTGTAACAGTCAATTTTTCAATAACCTTGTTGGTTTTGGTTTGGTTTTTGTTTTTTGTTTTTTTTTTTTTTAATGAGTGTGGTTTGGTTTTTTGCCTTTTTTTTTTTTTTTTTTACTGAGTTCAAACTCCTAAGATTTATCTATGGTCTACAGAATCTGAAGGAAGCTTATGAGCCATACTACTGTTTAAGTACATAAATAAAATCTACATTGTTTTCCAGAAAGTATTCTCTTCTGTACAACTGCAGAAAAGCCTAAACTGAATGGATTCTATTACAGTACAATATAGGATTTCATATTGACTTTAAGAAAAATTATCACCTCCTTGACTAACCCTTAGCTGCCAACAGACGCTGCCTCAGGCCAGTACACACCTAATTGCTCGGTAAAAAGGCCGTTTCCTTACCTCATTGAGCTGGATGATGTGATAAATTTGCCTCAGGTACTCGCTGCCACCTGGTTTGTGGCAGATATCCAGGACCATCATGTTTATTTTCTGCTCAGTGAACCCAATACCTCCTTCCTCTAACGTTGCACCTACTGTGGCTGAGGCACTGGAATATGGAGAAAGTGCAGATATTCCTAAATTAAATTTATAAAAATCAAAATACTAATATAAGATCAGCTTAAAAACACAAAGATTTGGCTTGCACAAAATAAATGTTGCTGTATAAACATCTAATAAGCCTTTATAGAACTAATTAATAAATGCTGAATACAATATTTTTAGTATTAAAATTATTTTAATCTGAAAGATGAAAATAGTAAACTTTGTTACTCTATGGATATATAAGCAACAAATTTTTTTTTTCTTTCCCACTAGAGAAGTATCTTTGCCACCAGAAATGGCATTTGCATTTGATCTTTCATACATTTTTCTTTGCTTGTTGCTGTACATATCAAAGCCTAATTAACATGTCAGAAAAGTAGCCATTACTCTAAGTATAGGTTAGAAGTTTTAAACTGAAGTCTTTTTCTTTCCATTGGTATGATGGTAATCATTTCAAAGGTACATATTTGACACTTGTTGCACTTTTTACACTGTGCTTCTTTTCTCCTTAAAAGTATTTGTGTGAAGCCACTATCAAAAAAATACCTTAAGGTGACCATCCAAAATGCCTTGAAAAATATGCTTTCAAAACTAGGACCATTGTCAGATTGCTCTCTCTACGTACAAACATGTTACCAGCTTAGCATTGTATGCTGACAAAATATTAAGGAAAAAAAACTAATTATTGTCTTCAAATATGAGAGCTATGACACAGGTATATTTTGGCACCTTGACGTGTGTCAAGAACTTGAAAGACCGACAATAATATATTATTCATTCTACAGTCATTACTGAATTAATTTAAATTCTACGAAAGAAGCATTCTGAATATAAAAAAGCACAATTTTTTAAAAGTAAACCCAAAAAGTTCCAATGTACTTTGGTATAATCAGCTGTATGTTGTAGTTTACTGTTGAAAGTGTGCCATGACTACAAAATTAGTTCCACTGGAAGTTGCTGCTTGACCTACAGGCACACTTAAATGCTATACAGCTGCTGGACATTAAAGCTGATATTGCTTCCAAATGCAGCTTCAGAACATCTTACAGAGCAAATAGTTTCAAAATATAAACTATAATTTTGTTGTTTGATGAATAGAAGTAAATGATACTCTGCTATAATGGTGTATTTTACAGAAAAGCTTTGAAGAAATTGATCTTAAAAATTAAGGCATGTTTAAGACTGATCTTTTGATGCAACATACACATACGAACTGAATTTCTTTCCAAACTTCTTCATGACTGACACTGAAAAAAGTTGAGGACCTCTGACAAAGGAGTATATCTGTGTCAGTGCCCAAATTGCATCCTTTCCTGTCTGTCAGTGTGCAGGTGAAGCAGATGATTGGATTCAGTCACTGCTATGATTAATGAGTTCCTCTCTGGATTTGGGACTGCCTATCCATCATGTCATTAGGAAGAATGTGCCCTGAAAGAGGCAGACCTCAGCCAAGGAATAACTGCATTCATCTTAATCTGTATGTGCACCCGGCCAGCCAAGTCAGGGTCACCATGATAAAAACAATAATCTTCAGCTCGACAAATTACTTTGCAAAGACAGGCATTTCTTTTCTTCTCGGGATGCATGTTCTTCAGAATCCAACGTGACTGTTTACAGCTCTGGGGCTACCATAAAGTGAAGGTTATTTTAATGAATACTAATTCTTTCAGGCAGTACACAAGAGAGGCAATGCATGCAACTGACGTTTTCTTTCACTGAAGATTTTTTTTCTGAAATCTCCCGAAAAGCTAAATTTAATTTGCATGCCACAACGGAAGAAACTATGTAATATTTACAGTTCTTATGTAGCTAGCAGTTCTGATAACAATAATGTAACACAAAATCCTGCGAGACTTTTGCTTATAAAAATTCAGTGCACTTTAAAGATGATTCCACAACTGTGTAGATGAATCACAAATAAGTGTTTGAAATTTTGGGGGTTTATATTATTCCATGCTCTGCATCTATTAAAAGATCATAAACATTTCTAAAACATATATATATATATAAATGCATGTGCATAGTTACCCACAATAATCCTTTAATAATTAAAAGGTCATACAAACATAAATTTACCCCAACTTAGATTTTCAATTATTATTTCAAACAAATCACATAAACACCACAAGTCTTCTCTTGAAAGACCTGCTTTTAGTTTACTGATTATGTGACTGCTATTTAGTTTAATTCATATTCAAATTTCAGCTTTAATATATTAGTTTCATAATTTGCATTTACAATAAGATTATACCTCCACATTGCATATCTCAGCTAGTTATTAACAAGACACTTTTTTCCCTGAAATTGACTCATTATGTTTGAATAAAAAATGGCAAAATAACATTTGTGTTAGACTTCTATTGCAGAAATCCCACTGAAGTCAGGGGACTTAGTGTAGTCACTGCATCATAGTTTTGCAAATACTCACAAATGCATAGGTAATGCATTCTTAAGCTTAAAATTAGTTACCCTAGTCACAAACTAGCACTCACTTTGGTTGGCACTACAGACATACAGGAAACATTTCCCCACATTCATTTCTCACAGTCCTATACTTGATAGCTAATACAGCATTTTTGCAGTGTGTTAGTAAAGCAAATAGAGTGATATATTGAATTAAAATTCTCAGCTTCAGAAGAAGTGCAAATACTAAAGTTTTGGTTTTTAGAGGTTATCCACAATATATTCTTACACTGCGTTTATATTTTTAAATACCTATTCTCTCAGTGACATTAGAAATTATAGTATGGAACCATTCTGTTAAGTATCAATTTACACATCACTATTATGGTTTTTTCATTCTATGACTCTTTCAGTCACTAGCATCTGGCTTCAAACTTTTAATTACTGGATTAGAGCTTGTAAATTAGTATTAAATGGAAATGTAAATATTACAAAGGTCAATGTCACTGACATTCATGTGAGACTATTACTACTTAGCCCTACTCATGTCAACTGACTCCTCATAGAAACAGGATACTGTCCCTTGAAGAACTGTATGAAAGTCTGTTCACCGGTATTGGTGATTCCGACCTATCATCACTATATCCTTTGTTTGTATGAAAAATTACTGTCAGGAGAGCAACAACTGCAACCTTCAAGAATACTAATTGTAAAAAAGCAGTCTTACTTTGAGTAGTCAACAACTTAATTCAGTAAGTCCTGTAACTCTAATAAATCTAATATTGGAGAGCTGATAAATCATATTTTTACAAAATGGTACATGATTCAACATTAAACCAGACAGGACTAGGATCACTTTGACATGAACAAAACTCCTTGAAAAATCATTATAAAGTTTCCAAACTCTTGGACTTTAATGTCAAATCTGCAGGGAAGGTTGATATTCCCACAGAAAGGCAGAGCAGGGTATTCTCTTAGTCCTGTTTTGATATACCCTACTTGCCCTCAGGGTTTGCTGTCTTTTAAAAGGAAGTATGCTTACTATTTAATCACACATGAACACCGAAAGCTTTTCATAGTCACTCTTAATTTAATCACTGTAAAAAAACTAATTTATAAATGCACTGTGGTGCCTTCTAGTCAGCATACTTATTCACATTATGAAAGATACACCAATTAAATTGTCCATATTTTTGGATAATAATGAAAATATGAAATCTCTGAGTACTATGAAGACAATTTTCCAAAAGCCATCAATATTAAGAACTAATCAATTTAATAAATTCACTTTTTTTTTTTTAATGAAATTGAATGATAGCCATAAACACAGGAATACTCAGTAAAATAAAAACCAAAAAACATAGCATTTGAAAAATACAATGTTCTTACCTGTCCATGCTCAATTTTCTTGCCTTCAGCAACTGGCTTTCAATCCAGTTTGGTCTTTGCTGTTCAATATTTTGTATAACCTTCTGGATCACTTGCTTAGGGCCACTTTTCTGTTTTCCCATAAGACTTTCTAAGCACACATGAATTAAACTGAGTTTTTCTTTGCTCCATCTGTCAAGTGTTGCACCTGTTAAGAGTTCTGCAGTATTTCCATCCTCAAATATTCGACATATAATTACAATCAAGTTCCAGACAAGCAGACCAGCTTTCTTCAATTCAGCAAAGTTTCTTGACATTTTTCTCTCAGCCAGAAAAAAGAAGTACTTAATTGGGGGAGGCAAACATGCAATCACTGTAGGTAACTTGCTGATTACAATAGATACTGCCTGAGCTGCAAGCCTTGTGAAGCCTTAAAAAAGAAAGAAAAGAAGATATGATTAACATTAACATTCTAGTTCTATCACGGCATGCTTCTGAATGTTGTATGATAATTTCTAACTTTCTTTTGTACGGAAAATGGGTAAAAAGCTTAAGTACTCAACACGGTAGCTTGATTTCTATTGTGCTCCCTCCATATAAATCCCACAAAAGCTAAACAATAACATGAATTAAACCAGAGAACCTAGAAAATTTTGAATTCAGACTGTGAGTCTCTTAATAATTAGTCCTGATGTGCACAGTTATTACAAAATAAATGAAAAAGACAACACCCAGCTGTTATGAATGGTAAAAAAGTTGTTTCTGAAATTGTAGTGTAATATTTTTAGAACTTCATGAATGGAGCAGTGTCCTACATATCTCAGGATATTACATACATTCTTAATCTTTAGTTTTCTCTTATTATCTTTTCCCCAGTTTTATTGATCCCTTTCTATGTTCAACCCTACGAAACTTGACTCATCAATTTTCACATAAGCATGCATGCTATATAGCACAGCATTTTAAACATTCCAGGTATTAAAAGTAGAAGAAACTACACTAAATATGGTGCTCAAAACCCAAACGAAAAAATACACCAAAAGGTGATCCACAATGTGGAGTAATTTAAAAAATCACCAAAACAAAACCCTGGTAAAACAAGAAAAACCCTGACTCGTTGCATCTGTATTGTCAACTTCTTAAAATAAAACCTCAAAAACAAACAATAAAAAAGCCCAAAACCACACACACACACAGAAAAAAACTCACAAACTCCCCAAACTGCTAGATCTGTTCTAGGTGTCCAACAGCCAGTTTAACTTGTGACCAAGTCTGAGTCTTATGTCTCAGCTTGCATACCAATTCAGGCTTACTAGTATCCTAAAATTGACATACAAGTAGTTCTGGATTAAAGTGATATTGCAGTAAGAGTGCAGTGAGCACACTGCTGCATAAATATGCCTCAATATGCTGAGGAGAATATACACAGAAAGAAAGAATGGATTGATGCTCTGGCTTGCCTTCAATCTACATATTCAAAACTTTATGCCAGAATATACTGCAGTGATGGTACTGTAGTGAAAATCTTCAGGTAATATTTTGGTGGCAAAAAATTTATGGTGAAATCTTTCCAAAAGTTACCCTTTTGAAATGACGGAGGCTTTAGGCACTGTAGACTATGAAAGTATATACTAGAAATCAGCTTTACATCTAACCTTCAAAATATCTCCTATTACATGCATTATTTCTCTTTCTTCAGTAACTGTTTCAACAACCCAGCAGCATCATATTCTGTAACAGTTTCAGCACTATTCAAACACAAATTGCTGTGTTATAAAATTGGGATAAGTTGTTATCATTTCAGTCAGCATTATGTATCTAAATTTAAACAGTCCTGACTGAAAAGATAACTAAGAACTGGTTACAGCCATTAAGACAAGAGTGTAGATATTATACCTTAGTCTGCCTTGAATCATAACTTATTACTGCCAGATGCTAAAAATATTTTCAGTACTACTATTATCAGTACTACAATACTTATTTTAAAAAGCTTGTTTGTGTATGCATTGGTGTAAGGCTCAAGAATGAATAACTGAATTTTAATGCCAAGTGCTTTGAAAAAAAAACCCCACACAGGATGTTTGGAAATAATTTTATTCATTGTCAAACTGCAACACTCATGAACTCTGTCTAATTTTGATATGTACTCATTAAAGCAGTAACAAGCTTTTATGACAAATGATAAAACAGTGTATAAATTTCACCCACATTTCCCAGATTCTTTTCTCTTCATTTCCCGAGGAGTATAATTCCATTCCTTTGGAACCGTTTTCAGTAAACTTTCAGGCACTATTTGCTTGTGCTGGTATGTTCCATAGTTTTCTGTTGCCTCCCATGAATGCATCAAAGAAATTATCTGCTTCACAATACCTTTGACTGAATTAATCAAAGTCAGCTTCAAGCATCTGATAACTTCTGGCTCCGACTCACAACAACTGGAAACTTCAGAAGGAAAAATTATTAAATATTCAGTAAGTGTAGTCACTTGTGTAAATCTGTTTCAGGAAAAAGTGTTTCAGAATTCATATGGAAAGAAAAGTAACAACATTATGAGTCATAATAACTTAGACCTATTGACCTATTAGAGAAAATAAACCAAAACAACATAGCATCTTGTACCATCTTAATACAGTACTGCCAAAAACGCAATTTCATTTATTTCCTTCATCCTCCTTTCTCCTTCAATATGTTTCTAAAAATTTAATTTAAGTTGACATCTTCCTTTTCATATGGAATAAATTTAATTACTTGTTAGACATCAATGAGGCAAATAGATATAACTGGGTTTTTTTCTACTTCCTTGTCTTGATAATATTAATGCAGTTGCGTTTATTAGATACTCCAACTGTTACACTAGGGAACAGCAAAGGAAGAAAAGATATTTTGGAAACAAAAATGCATACGAATGACAGTCATTAACAGAGACATAGGGTATTATCAGAGATTGCATGCTGAAAATAGAACACCCAAATGCAGTTACAAATACATTACAACAAGTATCAATCTTCTCCACATTCTTAATACCACAGAGAATTGAGGAGCAGCAGGTGTCAGGCAGAGGGCTGAAGGACATAAGAGGGGTGTCTTTTGATATGTTAGGTCCTTTCCTCTATTTTGCTTGTACTTTTTGCTGGTCTAAGTTTCATTCTTTTTTTACATGGCCTTTCTGGAAGCTTCCATACAATGTTTCTCTTTTTTTGCTTTCTCTTACACCATAGACTGCTACTTTTGAAATCCCATTTTTCTCTGAGGAGTACCTGAGCAGTTTTACCACAACTGTTTCTTATTTTGTGATATTCATAATTCTGTGTCCCCTCTTACACTCTCCCATTTTCTTTCTTTTCTTTTGAGCTTTCCTGCATTTTATCTATCAACATTTCAAGATCATCCTTCTAAACCTCACCTCTTTTCTCTGGTTGAATACTGCTTTTCCTTGAGGGCAGCGTCAGATGCTTTAATTGTGAGGACAGCTCTCCTACTCCATGGAAAATGAGGCGCCTGCCTGCCTGTTGACAGTGGAGTTTATATGCCCATCAGACTACTTCTCCCCCAATAGGAGTCCTTCCTTTTTCCACTCTTTTAATTGTTTCTTACTTTTAAATCGTGGCAAAGGTCTAGAGTCATTAAATGCACAGAGAAAAAGAACCTGTGCTGATAAAGAGGTACAAAAAGGATCTGCTGCTAGCATGCTGGTTCGGCAGACACAAGGAAATAAGGCTCCTGGTCGACCATACTGCTCCATAACCTCTGCTGTCTTCAAAATTTTCATCACTCCTACCATGAGCTGGTTGCTCAAAAGACTTTGATTATACTACAATTTTGAAGTAAACTACTATAATTACATCTGATTTATTAAGGTAAAAAAAATATGTACTATATATCAAAAAACTGACTACTAGGTTTAACATTAGATTTTAAATACTTATTATTACATAAAATACCTGTCATATTGTATAAGCAATTCCACAACTGCTCTTTTTCCATGTAGGTCTCAAAAGCAATGCCAAGAGATTTGGGTGATAAAGTGCAGTAAGACAATACTCTGAAGATTGTTTCAATCAGAGTAGGCTCTTTACTATACATCTGTTCTAAGAGAGAACTCTGCTCATGACGATTCAATACTTCATTTCCTTAAAAATAAAGAAAACCATGGTTACAATAATTTTCAAGTAATTCAAGTTCACAGTAATAGATAGTATTAGTCAAAATGAACTGCAAACTGTATCTAATATTTCAAACAATAATACTGTAGATACTATACTGTATTATCTATACTATACTATCTGCAGATACTGAAATTTGATCTTCCTCTGCATAATGATATTTGACTTCCTGAATTATACGTAGCCATTAAAAAAAAGACTGAAGCATGTTTACAAACTATGGAATATGGCTATTTCAAAACACGCTCAGTATATGTTTGGAATTTGATTATTTGATAAATACTAATCAGAAGTAAATTGTACTATTTCTGTAGAACCACAGTCAAAAAGTTATTATTACTTAATTCCTCTTATCAGTATATTAGTCATACGAAGTAACTGAACTCTATAAAATATAATACAGTAGCAGCTGCATACTCCCCAGAATGGGTTGTCTTCTTTTTTCAGTATAAGATGAAACTGAGAAGAAATCAGTTCCACAAAACAAAATCTCAGCCCTGCTAAGATACAGATATGTATGTTTTTAAAGGCAACTAGTGATTTTTATAGAGTTGAGTGGTTAATACCTCACATAACACGCATTTCTGTTTTTCATAATCCTTACAAAACATTCTCCCAGCTGAAAGATAATAATGTGTTCAAACCTCTTTGAACCAATGCAACTCAGTGGTTTTGAGTTATGCTAATGCCAAAATGTGGAAAATGCTTTTGATGTTAACAGTCATAACAAATGACCAGAGCCGGAACCAGTTAAACACTCTTAAGTTTCTAGATTGCAAACATGAAATTTAGATAAAACAGTGCTTGAAAATGTCATTGGTTTATGACCGTTTGACTGCCCTTACCTTTCGCAACCTTTGCAGGAGAAAGATGGGAGACTATATTTCTAAACTGTGGTTTGTAATGGTTCAAACACCCTTCAAAATACACCACAGTGGAAAACTGATGGTCTCCACCCAGCTCTGAATGATTTGAGAATGTTGTAAAATTAAAAGAATCTCATTCTACTCTCCTCTAGAATTCCTAGAATCTAATTCACACATTACTGCAAACCATTCAGCCTGGGTAGCATGCAGCCTTGATAGAAACAGCCCATAGGATATAGAAAGCTGAAAAAGAAGATCAGTGATTTCATAACCAACAAGCTGCGGGCTTTTTTCCCTGAGGCAGGAGACAGATTAGCGGTAAGATTTTTTTTTTTTTTTAGTCAGCTTTTCTTCCTGTGGGTTGAGTAAGCCAGCATACTTTGCTGAGAGACCTTTCAATGCCAGATGCTTCAGAGTATCTGGAGAATCAAACGAATTCCACTAATTCACTCAAACCAGTGATATGTTGTCTAATATGGATGTGACAAAAGAAAGAACCAAAAAAGCAGGAAAAAGCCGTTAAAAAAGAAAACCACAGAGCTATTCAAATTTTGAGATGAAAATTTGAATTAACTTTGATTATATGACTATAGGGATTTTTTAAAATTAATTTAATCAAATTCTAGGGAGGAGGATTTGCTGAGATTTTAAATACTATTTAAACTGTCTTTACAGAATATGATGGGAAATGGCATTATTGCTTTGTTTAAAGGGGTTTATGACATGAAACGAAGCCTAAATTTCTTTTATGATCGTGCCACATGGAATGTTTGAGTCACAACTTCATAATAATTTTTCTAATGAACTTAGTTCTACAAGTAAATTTAGATAAATTGAAAGAAGTATAAAAGAATTCTGTAGGGGTTTATACATATCTTCTTATGACTAGTGTATAATACAAGTCTGCTTTTCAGCCAAGACATTCAGGAATCCACTGGGAAACCATTCTGAGGTGAAACATAACAAGATATGTAAGCTTTCATTAGCTTTATTCTTTTGTTTTACCCTTAAATGAATGTTGCCCACGTTGGAAGAATATCTGACCTTTCAAAGCTCAAGCTGAAATGGATTTTTTGACAACTAAACTAGCATAGATCATAGAATCACAAAATCATAGAATAGTTCAAGTTGGAAGGGATCTTAAAAAGATAATGTCAGCTGGCTGAAAGGTTTAGAAAGTTGATCAGTATAGCTGGTTAAATATTACGAATTAGGAGTCTACAGAATGGTAGGTAGATTTCTCTTGCTTTAGAATTTTTCTTTAACACTTATTAGCTCACCTGTCATAACATTAAATATTCATCCTAGTTTCAACTCCAATGCAGCCTTCCTGTTAAACATCATAATAGGCATCATACCTATTGCCCACTGATGCCTACCTCTATATATTTCTCTTTTTTCTGCTCACTGCATTTCAGTATCAAAAGCTAACCTGTGAATGGAATCTAAAGCTCCTATAGGTAGCTCAAAGTAGATGCTTCTTTCTCATTTTAGCAGGACTTACATCCATATACAAATATGGCTATATGGTTAGGCACCTGTTAACGAAAATTGCTGTTTGTTATTTTCATATAGTCTAATGTTCAGTTGATACACTGGGGGGAAGGAATGCCATCCAGAGGGACCTTGACACGTTTGTGAGGTGGGCTGATGCCAACCTCATGAAGTTTAACCATGCCAACTGCAAGGCCCTACACCTGGGTGGGAGCAATCCCAGGCACAGCTACAGGCTGGGCAGAGAAGAGATTCAGAGCAGCCCTGAGGAGAAGGACTTGGGGGTGTTGGTTGACGAGAAAATGAACATGGGACGGCAGTGTGCGCTTGCAGCCCAGAAAGCCAACTGTATCCTGGGCTGCATCAAAAGGAGCGTGATCAGCAGGTTGAAGGAGGTGATCCTGCCCCTCTACTCTGCTCTCGTGAGACCTCACTTGGAGTATCGTGTGCAGTTCTGGTGTTCTCAACATAAAAAGAATATGGAACTGTTGGAACAAGTCCAGAGGAGGGCCATGAGGATGATCAGGGGACTGGAGCACCTCCTGTATGAAGATAGGCTGAGAAAGTTGGGGCTGTTCATCCCGGAGAAGAGAAGTCTGCGTGGAGACCTCATAGCAGCCTTCCAGTATCTGAAGGGGGCCTATAGGGATGCTGGAGAGGGACTCTTCATTAGGGACCGTAGTGATAGGACAAGGGGTAACAGGTTAAAACTTAAACAGGGGAAGTTTAGATTGGGTATAAGGAAGAAGTTCTTTACTGTAAGGGTGGTGAGGCACTGGAATGGGTTGACCAGGGAGGTTGTGAATGCTCCATCCCTGTCAGTGTTCAAGTCCAGGCTGGACAAAGCCTTGGGTGGCATGGTTTTGTGGGAGGTGTCCCTGCCCATGTCAGGGGGGTGGGAACTAGATGATCTTAAGGTCCTTTCCAACCCTAACTATTCTATGATTCTATAATGTTCCATATGCACAGAGGATATCAAGTATATTAAAATATCCATATTATTAATAAATACATTTAAAAGACAATTATGTATTGAATGAATAACATCTACATCCTAGCCAGTCACAATGTATCATTCATCCTAGGACAAAATAATGAACTTAACCTTTTGGGGTAGTACCATGTATTTTAAAAGTGTATCTTCAGGGGGAAGCATAATTTATCCGTATTTCTTTCTCACTGATAGAAATACTTCCCAGTAACTTGCTGACATTACCACACTCATCCAGCTCTTATCTGCTACTGGTTTAGCCATGAAATGAATTTTACTGAATGTAGAAAATCTGTTATTGATTCTAGATGACTCCTTCCCTAGTGAATCCTTACAAGACAGACAAGATATAAACAGTCATGCTGTCTTTTTTGACCAAAAGTTGTAGTCAAAATTAAAATTTATACATGCTATTTCATTTAGGAACAGAAACTGAAGATGGCACAAGTTATTTCTTATACAGTTCTTTTATTTGCAAAGCTCATAAAACCTCTACTTTCTTTATAGCTTAAATCACAGCAGCTTATGAGGATATAAAAAAATGCAAAATAGGATATATTGTATCTGTTTAGAACCAAACATTTCAGCAAGCACTTTGCACTAGTTTCCTCTTTGCACTGTATTCTGAGTGTTTCTTCTGTTACCGGCATTTTTTTTTCTATTCTTTTTCTGCATCTGTTCTGGTAGATCATTTTACTTGTCTCTTATAGAATTGGTCCTCTCCAATGCAATCACTCTCCAGTCAGTCTTGACAGCTAGACTATTGTAACTTTGAATATATCTTTATTTTGGCAGAAAGTCTATTATTTTATTTTTTAATTCCAAAAAGAACTTTTAGAATGTATTACTTCTATCCTAATGAAATACAGATCTTTATCCTACCCATTTCAATCTAGTAAAAAGAAATAATCCTCTGTATCAGCTGCTACCTGTAAATCCAATAAATCCCGCACTTGTGACAACTAAAAAGATCAACACAAGTCAAAAAGACTTTAACAAACTTTTAACATCTGCCCATAAAATCAGCATACTACTTTTGCGGCTATATATGTCACCAATCCCATAGAAATTTACTCTCATTTGACTTTCTTAGTATTTTTCTCCCTAAACATTTTATTTTCAACTGAGATGAGCCTTCCATTAATGAATCTCCAGGTTAATGGCTTATCTGAAATCTATCACAGATATATCACAGTCACAGATATATCACAGAGCCTATCTTTACATTTTGTCAAAAGCAGGTATGTGGTTCTCAGCAGGGCTCCAGTAAGTCCACATGGAAATTCATTTTCAGCATTTCAGAATGTCCATAAAATCTGTTCACTGTTTTCTTTATCGCTGGAAAGTCATCAAGTATCGAGTAAGGTATCTGATTATGGTCCCTTTTCTGTTGATCTTCCAGATGGAAGCACAGGACACCTGTAAACCCTTGTACCATTTTACCACATTGGTTACGCACGTACAGTACCCAATAAGTCTGCTGGTCAGATAGGTATTTTTAGTGGATGTCACTTTTAATGTAATCTTTTGATTTTTTTGTTGTTAGGCTACCATGATACTGTTTGCTATCATGAAGAAGCTAAGAAAACTTCTAGGTGTTCTGAAGTCTGTACTCACAAGCTTCATCCTGGATGACCCACAAATATCTGTGAAGAGAGCTATCTCTGCACAAGAATATAAATGCCTCTAAGAGACTTGTGCTTTCCTAAGGAGGACAATTATTTCAAGAAGTACAAAAATAATGACTTCGAGTACTGGAAATGAACTGTTGTAGAGGTTTTGCCAATGGTCAAGATTTTAATGGAGCCGGTAAATTATTAAAGGAATGTACTTTTTTTTTTAGTAGTAACTCACTACTGTCACTAAAAGTACAGTCTGATTCCTGAGTGAGGTCAGTTGGTAAAGCTACCACTTTTCACCATTTTTTAAGGGTAACTTGGAAAAACCAATGTTGTTTACATTTAAATGACTGACATTTAATTAATTAAACTGAATTTAATTAAAATTTAACTAGTGCTTAAAACTTACTCTTAAATTCCACATTATACATTGTGGTGGTTAAAGAGCTACTTCACAAGGGGCAAAGACATGGGGTGAGGGAAAAACATCCTTCCATTTGACAAATATAGTTTCAAGTAATTTCTCTTGCCAGAAACCTGTTTATAAAAGCACAGCAGCAGAAAGCTCTTTGTATCTATTAGTGTCTGGGGAGTTGGCTGTTACAGTACCACACAGTTTTATTTTTCTCAGTGGAAATCCTCCTTTCCTAACCCTCCTTAGGTATGCTAGTTAAATTATCTCTTTTTGAAGTATCTCACATTTCTTTGGGTACAATTTCAGTTTTGCAGCCTTAAATTTATCACAGAATATTTGCAAATGCCACTAAGTTTTAGTGGGGACCAGCATTTAATCTAGGTTTAACTGTACAATACCCTCTTACATTAGTCTCTAGATTATGCATTGTGCCATCCAAAAACATTAGGTGAAACTGCCAATGGCCTTGTCCTACTGTGAAAGCCAGTTTTCTTCCAATTTATCTCCACATGCCAGTATTCACTTTAAATTTGTGTAGAAAATTACATGTAACAACTGGACTCTCATGCATTCACTGCTATGAATAAGGTGTGTGGGGGGGGGGAATGTGTCTTAAAAAAAGGGAATACATTGTTTTTTCTGTTGTACAGCATTAACTTGGCACTATCATCTCTACTTAAACAAAACTATGTATGAGGCCCAAGGACTGATTGAAGGACTCAAATGTGCCTTGCTGACAATTTCTCAGTAAACTCTTTCTGTCTACTATTGATAAATGGCTAGGTGTCTGCTGACTGACAAGGTTCCCTTTAGTATTAAACCTGTGTTGGGCTAGTGTAATTCAATAAAGCTATTGCTTTTTGCTTTCTTATGCAGAGAATAAGTCCTGGTTCCTGGAAATAAAGACTCTCAAATGAGAAGTCACTGACTGTTCTGCTGGCATGCTGTGCATTTACAGCAAGTCCAGCAGAGAATCTCAGAGCTCACTTTCACCCTTCTTATTTTCATATCGTCATCTGCTGGATTGAATAACTCATATCATGCAAGCACCACTTTCTTTATTCCCCTATTATTTGTGGCTTGTCAAAATAATCAATTTTTTTTTTCACAACCATAGCTGAGAAAGCCATTCTGGTAAAAAAGGTCACCAAGAAAATTGCAAAACAGTTTGTTTTGCCAGAAAATTAACACAGTACCAGCTACCTTCATTATTTCCCTCCACAAAGGCACAGCAAAGGACCATAGCCCCTTCACTCATGCAAGAATATGTCTTCTTAGAAGATATTTTCTAAATATTGGTATATATATAATACATATATTAGATTTATATATTATATTATATATAATATATATTATATTATATATTATATATATCATATTATAATACCCCTATATTATTAGGGGTATTATATATTCCCCTATAAAAATCCCTATATGGGATTACATGGAACTGTAATTAACTGTAATTCAATGCACCTACATTATTTAGACTCATAGTTTAAGTTATAGAGTTGCAAAATGCAAATCCAATCTTTCAACTCTATTTTTCAAACCTGCCTTTTATCCAGTGGTCACACTCCCTGGAGACAAATAAGTGGTGCAGTTTTGGATATCCTGATATATTTCTTCTAGTATTTTTGATGCAATAACTTCACATTTGAGGATTTTTACTTTTTATGTACATTTCATATATCATATTGCATAAAAAATAACAAAAGTCTAAATCTTGTCACCTCCCTAACTGGATAGGTTATAGTTACATACATGGAGCTTCATTAGTGTCAACAAATATGGTAACCTTGTAATATTTAGCAACACTAAATCATGTATACATGCATTCTGCCAAAATACTCTTTCTACTGAGACAACTTAGTCAGTACCAACAATACTCCATATTGTGACAGGGAATATACATTATTTGTAACACTTACCAGGGTACAACTGTGTAAGAACAATGGGAATGCTATTAAATTAAATGTGTTTGCATGGTGCTTACTGCAACTATCCCCAAATATTGCTACCATACAATAAAAAGGTATCATTACCAAAAAACTCCACATATAAGCACCTCTTCATAAAGAATTTTTGCCTTCTGGCCTGCTTTCTAAAAGGGAGAAAGACTAAGTATAAAATAAACTAAAACGTGAGAATTCTTTTCACATGAAAAAAATTCTCATAATGTAGTTAAATACGAGGGAGTTTTGTTATTGCTACAGCAAATAACTAAAAAACTACAGTACACTTCGCTTTTAATCTGTTTTCACATTGCAAAATTTTAGTGTTGATGAGTACATAATTCTTTAAGACTTTTATTCTACTGAACAGAAGAATCCAAAACTGTCATTGCTAGTACTAAGGTATGGCTTGTTAGTCCAACTTTCCTTGTACTAATATATAACAGATCACATAGGAACAAAACAATACTTTATATAGCATCACAAAGCTGCTGCATAGGAGAGGGAATAAAGAATACAATAATTTCATCCTTAGATAATTAACCCCATTGAAATTAATTTAGAAGTTATGGATCATTGCAGGTTTCAACTTAATCTAAACTGAAAGTTTATTCATACCAATGTTGTAGTTACATTAATAAAGTCTGTGTAAATAGCACATTTTCTAATTCAAAGTAGTATATTTCCCTGAAGCTCAGGAGGTTGGTCAGTCAATAGATTAACATATTCTGTCACTTAATACCTGTGATAACTTAAGCAGCTAGTAAAATACAGTACTGGATAACACTAGGGTAAGAATACAATCCTGATCAAACATTTGTTAGTCTTTGTAAAATACGACAGGTATCTGAGTAGGCAAGCAGATGCAGTGCAGTTTGCAGTTAGATGCATGACAGAAGTGGGTGGAAGCAAAGTTGTACCTCTGACAAATGTTAGACCATTTTAAAATGACAGAACTAAATTATGTTTTATCTACTATTATGTGAACCTAGCAGTTTTTTCTTTTTCTAAGTAGGGAGAATTCTTTTGCTAAAGAAAGACAGGAACCAAAACTCTCATTCACTATTACGGCAAAATTACGTCAAAAGCGATTATACCATTAGCTTTTCAACAATATGATCATTTCATCCAGAAGCTATTAAAAAAAAGATGTGATAAAGTTTGTTGTTTCAAACACAGTGCTAGCAGAATAAAAAGAAAAAAGCTTGTAGAACCATTATTTTATTTGTTCTACTTTCATAGTGCCATTAATGAGAGTATTAACAAGAGGAAGCATATAAACGCACTTCTAGAATGCCTACAGTGACAAACCTAAAACAACTTCAACAAAACCTCTAAGAAGCTTTTCACTGTTGAAACAATTTTGAAAGTGATCTTTCAGACTGCTAATCCACACTTTTAAAAACCTGTGTGAAGCAGTTATGGTATCAAAGTTCTGTTAAGTTAAAATCTATTTTGACTCCTCTGAATTTACAATTTTACAGTCTATTTTATCAAGTCACAGTCTGTTTTGAAACTAAGAATATTCAGATTGACTGTAAAACATAATAATTTCTTTCTTTTTACTCATTCAAGAAGTATGCCCTACTGGAAAATGAATACCCCCCAAAAACGTACTTTTTCTGTACATTTCATGTATCATATTGCACAAAAAATAACAGAAGTCTAAATCTTGTCACTTACTAACCAGGTAGGTTATAGTTATATACATGGAGTATGCGTGTATACATATATCCAAAATACCCAATATCCCCCCAAAAAACACATGACAGGTTTCCTGCAGTATTCAAGTTGTTAAAAATGGATTTGTATTTCTCAGCAATATAAGGATTGACAGTATAAATACTTACTTGAACTTCTCAGTAAAATTTTTACTAAGAGACAATCATGATGTAGCAATGTTTCCAAAAGCAAGTTCAAGTTGCAGTATGGCTGGGATAAGAGCAGTTTTAGCTGACCCTGGGCTGCCATTTCTGTGGCTGATGGAGTCCTTTCGAAATGTAAGATAAAGAGAGAATAATGTAGTTAATTTATCTATGAAATTAATATCCTTATAGTGCAGATGTAATGCTAACTCACTTAAATGTCAGTTCCTCTCAGATTACTCTGAAAACGCTTTCATGCTTGCTTACTTTAAGGCAGCTCAGGGAAGGAATTACATTTAATTTCAACTAGCTAAAAGCAAATTAACATTTGGTTGTCTGCCAAAGTTATAACTAATACAAAGCAACCTCACATCTCTTTCATGGAAGCATGTTTGCCTTGTTCTACCAGGCAAAAAGGATTTTTTTTTTTTTGTGCTTGAATAAATTTAAGGCTATTAGTCTTTAGTTCACTATTACACTAATTGCTTAGCAAGAGCTCTGAAATGTCCTTGATGAAGTATATGAAGCTCTTAATTAAAAAACAGAGAATGCTCAAAGGGGCTGCAACATGCCACATTAGGTTGACCAATGCTTACACATCCTGAAAAACCTACCTGAACTATTAGACTGGCTAAATGACTGCTTTGCCAAAAGGGAGAAGTGAGAAAGCATGGTAGAAATTCATGACTTTCTAAGGAGATTGCAGATTGTTTTCTGTTTGTGTTTTTTGTTTACTGCAAAAGTTTAGATTTCCAAACAAAAATATTCCAGGCTTCCTCTGACATCAGCCAGTGACCCAACAACTGTTGGACTCACCCAGCGCAAAGGGGGAAAAAAAAATTAAAATCTTGTCCTGCTAGGTGTTTATCACTGACTGTATTCATTATTTTCTTCTTCTTGCAACATTTTCAAAGAGACATTTTCAAAATCGGGTTCTGGTTAAATTTTTTTCCTTGAAAGCTCAATTTTTCATTGTTTTGAAGGTTTTAAAATTAAATTTCAGCTGCTGTTTAGCCACTGAATTTATTCACTTTGGCTACAAGTTTATACAACAATAGTTGCTAACACTGAAAGTTTATGCACTGCATATGTAAACTTTTATGCACATAAATTTTACATGTACCGCTGTAAGAACTACATATGCACTGACAAATTGACTATGCAGGCATAAACATTTTCTGGCAGCACACACACACCTTCAGCATCAGCTAAAGCCTTATTCATCAGGAGCTAGATTTTCCTGTCAAGTAAGTATAAAGATTTATATGGATATACTTTATGTTTCATTTACTCACAACTATTTGCACAGAACTAAACTGGGTTTATGTAGCTCTCCTAACAGAGAGGAATTTCTCTGTTATGTGCATACTTCTAAGACCATCAGACTAGATCAAGTGTGTTACCACCCAACTCTGCCTGTATGCACACATGAAAAAAACAAAGATAACTGCACAAGCACTTCACTGTTCAGTCAAGGCTGATATATAGATAATGCAACTAATACAAATGTACAACACCTGGAAATGAAAATGCCACCTGATACACTCTTTCAATTTATTCCCTCTCAGGTATATTTGCATACATTACCAGAAAAGCAGTTTGCCTCAAATCTTGCAGGGCAACCTTGAAGTTACCTAAGGAAACCAAGCTTCTATAGGCGCATCTCCCAAAAGGACCTCTACATCACACTATTATGTCAAAACTTCACATAATTAAGTATTAATACTGTAATAATCATTTCAGTAAAAGAGGATTTCATACATCTCAGCCTTTGGAATGTTAACAGCAAAGGAAATACATGTGGGTTGATAAGTAATGTATGTGCCTTGAAAACTTATGAACAGCTACTGTGATTTTCATCTGGGATATATATAATTGTTGACAATATCATGCTGACTCCACAATTATATTTTTGCATACTGAATTCTAATAATATTTATCAAAATATATATATACACATATACATTTAAATATTCATAGAATTACAGCCAAAATAATTTTTCTACATTTAAAATACATACTGCATTCAAACTTTCAACACTGGAGCTTTGCATTCTTAACAGTATTACCTTAATTTCTGTATGTTCAAGATTAGTTATATAAATTCTCACCATGTTAGGAACTCATCAGTTTAGTCAGTAATTAAAGCTTAAATTAAAACAGTTACTAGAATTAGCACTGTGGCTGAGAGCAAACGCAACAATTCACTAATTCAGTTAAAATATATGGTCCACTTTCATTTTGTTTCTCCCTTGAATGCTATGTTATCATTCATATATATAATATATATATAAAGCCACTTATTGCTTTCAAAATATAAGAAAAGGGACAAGTTTGGTCAATTAGATTTATGAAGGACAATATTTTATATTACTTAAGAAATAAATATCATTTTTAAAATATTTGAGTTGAAAGAAAACTTGTCTGTCATTGACCAGATGGGAAGCTATCATGTTGTAATATATACCAGTTCTTGGCTCTTTAGGCCTCTTGCAAATTGAAATGTACAGTGATGTGATTCACTTGGAGGAAAAATAAAATACAGCAGACATTCCCTACAGCCATGTAGCTAGCAACAATAAATGCACTGAGAAGTTTTGTAACGTGCATATGGAGAGGCATATGTTCTGCCATCCTTTTAGCTCAGTACTAGTGAAAATAAGACCAGCCTCATAAAAAGTGACAAAAGGTGAAGTACATATAAATATCACACATATAAATGATCAGTTTACTACAGTAAAAGATAAAAAAATGAGGACTCTGATTTGCGAATGATACGATTATAAACCCCAAATGAAGCAAAGAATGAATCATAATTACCACTAAAGGAACTGTAATATAAATTATCAATAATTATTTAGTTTAATAATCAGCTATGTTATTTTGGTTAGTATCCAAGATGAAAAAAAAACCAAACAAAACAAAACAAAGCAGAAGACCTCAAATGGTAAGTTCAGGATTTTAAAAAGCAAATAAACATTAAAACTAATTCATGTTAACAGTATTGACAAAGATGTAGAAGTCAGATAAAAGAACACAGACTGTAGGCATATTCAGGCATGAAAAATAATGTAGTAAATCTGGTTAAATAGTGAAATTGTAAATAAAATAAATTCAGGAACTAGCAAAAGTGTCTCTTGAAGTATGAAGCTTAGGAAGAGCAAATAATTAACAGCTACATTTATGGCAGGTTAGAGTCATCAGTTAAAAATTAGGTGGCTACAGCTGGGAGGTGTATACAATTGCTTGTGCTTCCAGTCTTGTTATGGACAGTGAATATGTATTTTTATTAGATATAAGAAGTAAAAACATAAAATCCAGGAAGAATTAGAATGCTCTAAGAATTAGTTTTCTGCAACACTTAAAGTGTCTTGTTCATAAAGTGTCTTGTTCATACATCAAATGCAATAATTCAAGAAAGAAAAGCTTCTGTGACATGAATATCGAGTGTAAAACCAAGACAAAAATAGAACACCTCAGAATATGTCCCTCAAATTACTTCATTACATACAGGGTCTTTCACTTTTTTTTTAATTGGGGTGTGGTTTCTGAGCAGCTGAAAGGTGCTTTGTTGAAAGAAAACACTAAATATTTTACCAACATACTTCACTCATTATCACCAGGACAATGTACATGGCTTTATATATGCGGACTGTCCTCACAAAGGCAGGCTAACTATCTTCTCAGACATGTGCTTTCTTTTACACTCCTCATTTTACCATTATGTGGTCAAGAAGATGCATATGTTTTCATTTTTCATAAAGGGAAAATATAGATAACTCTGGAGTAGTCTTATGCTACTTATCAAGACAAATCTGCCCTAAGTATCATTTCTAAAATACTAATTCCACCCCAAATAGAATTATATTCGACTGAAATGGTATCAGCATTTCCTTTACATACTTTTTCACAGCAGAGTGTACTCATTTGTGAAGTTTTCTTCCAAAACTGATAATTCACAGTATAATTTAAATTTTGACCAATGGCTTTAGAAGGCATCAAAGAGCTTAACATCTTTTCTACAATGAGTGCTTAATGAAGCGTAAATTTTCCCAGAAATAGAATAGATCCCTTTTCAATTGATCATGTAGTCATTCCCTCTCTTATATCCCCTATTTTCCTTTCTCTCTACCCATGTATAACTTAAAAAGCCACTGAAAAATTTTATTGAAACTCAACTGAGAGGTAAAAGTACTTGATCTTTCAAGCTTTAGAAAAACTTAAATTACTATTTCAAGCAGGGAAAAGGACACATTCTGAATTCTACAGTTATTCTCTTGGTTTGGTGTTCCAGGTAGCCAACCACACAACTTTGATTCAGTCACAGCATCTATTGCTTCTGGCTCAGCAGGTATCAAAGTCACCCAGGAAGGAGATAAAAGTACTGCTGAAATGTAGTAGGAGTGAAGATTAGGAAGAGAAATGTTTTGTGTAGTATGGAGCAAAATCGTAGGAAAGATATTGCGATATACAAGGTAGAAGATATTGTGTATATAAGCTAAAAGGTAGTAAATCCACATCATACTGGTCATTGGGAGGTCACCATAGGTCACCACTCACATGATAACATATTCCTCCAAAATAGAATAATACTTTCTCATTAAACAGAATAAAAATTTGTAAAAGCAGCTTTTCAGGAAAATGGAGAGTGAAAATCTCTCAGGAAATAACTTTTGAAGAGGAGGAGGAGGTGAAGGGGTTAGGAGAGAATCTGCACTGGTGTGGGAGTGCTTCAGGTTCAAAATTAGAAAGGGAATGACAGCACAGCTGGTAGCATATGTCTCACATGTAACTTGTCATTATATGCAGTGACACAGAAAAAGAAACTAAGTTTTTGCCTCTAATCATGCAGTAATCTCCCAAAAAATCAACTACGATCAAGCAGCATATTTTTCAATGAGTTATTTATATATCAAACTTTTTTTTTAACCAGCGATCATAAACAGGGAGGCATACATTCTTTATTATATGCCTTTCAAAAGAGCAACTGTGCTGAAATACATTATTGTCAAGAGCTATATACTCTTTAATTACAGGAAAACAAACTTACAGATAATTCAAATATCAAACATAATGAATAGACTAGCAAAAAGCTACACAGTGTACTGCTTTCAGTTTGGCCTTTCTTACAGACTGTTACTGTTAAAGTTTGAAAATTAGGAAAATTTACAATGAATTTAAAAAGATGTTTCTGTGTTTTTTCTTAATCATAATATCAATTAGACATGTATTAATATATATTTTTCAAAATGTTAAAAAAAACTTCAAAATGTAACAGAATTTGATTAGTATTGACCAGCTAGTGATTCTTTAACAACAATCAACTTTTGATACTCACTTCAGTAAGGAAGAACAAGACGCTGGTACACAAAATACCCAGTGTAATGGGTGATAAAAGACTTCTGAAAAATCTTGAGGAAGATGTTCATCAGAATTGTCCAGAAATGTCCTGAAAAAAAACCAAATACTTCTGAATTACATGGAAGAAAATCCCTTCAGATCACTACTACTAAATACATACAAACACACAGAAAATCCCTTAAGACAAATAGTACTAATATGCATACGCATATATGACTGCAAATTTCTTTATGTACTGTTAAAAATGTCTAATATATCTTATTTATATTCACTCTTTGAAATTTAGTTTCTAGCACTGTTAGTACTGTTAAAGCAGTTTTCTTTGTATTTTCACTCCTATATAGCATATTTTCAAACTACATTCGAAAATGCATTGAATGAGCATTATTCTTCAGTCATTCATTTCTATAGCCCTTTTCTTTCTGCATAATACATGCATCATATTAACAATACTTTTATCATAATCAAGTAAAATATCTTTTTTAATTTTAATGGTTCTCTTTTGATTAACATTCAAGTACTTACAGTCTTTGGATTAAACTGGGCAAAAAAGTTGAACCAGAAGCTTTGGAACTTCACTGGTTTGTAAGAACTAGAATGCTGGTTGAAAAAGGTACTGTTTTCAAATATAAAGACTAGTGAGGAATTAGCTAAGCTAATTTTATGTCACTTCTGCATTACTTCTCTCACTTAAAGGATGTGAGAGGCAAAAAATCAGATGTGTTCAATTCAGTGATACTAAAAATTAACTGGTTTTATTAATTAATGATATTATGATTATTACATATGTGTATATATGAAAAGGATCATAAAATTTAATATTAGACTTTAATTACTATTTAATAATAAATAATAATAATAGATGTATTAGTATTTGTCAGTTCTGTAGCATACAATGTAGATGCAATAATGTGATAAGAGTGGATGCCCCTTGGGCTCTTACCCTTTTACTCTCATTTACACTGAATACAGTTGCATCAGAGAGGATATAGTTTGTAACATCCATCCTCTATTAACTATAAACAATGATCACTTCTTTTGCACCTTATTTTTTAAAGTAACTTGGCTGTAAACTTTTCATCTTAATAACTTTCCTTCCCTGAAGGTTGTTCCTTTAGGTATCATGTCTGGTATTTTCTAAGTTATATAAAGAAGGCAACTACCTTTAAAAATGCCACTTCTACAGAACTCATTTATGGTATATTTGCTTTACTTTCTGAAGTGATTCAATGTCATTCCCAATTTTGAGTCAGTATTTCTATTGCAGAAAAAGTAGAAGGACATTTAAAAATACCTCAGGAAAAGACATGAGGAGTTTTTCAGGACTTGTAAAAAGAGGATCTTTTTACAAGGCGCTAAAAAAAACTCCTGTCATGATACAGAAAGAATGAGAACGTATCTAAGCATTTAAAACTGGAGACAGAATAGAAACCTTTTGGAATAAAGCCTTCAGGAACTCCCAACCTAAAAGGTAAGATCTCCTCTTTCTTACAGGGTGCTTTGTCACCATGGCACTAACAGAACTTGTGCCTTGTCATTTAATTGTTTAAAGAACTCTTTTTCACAGCTGCAAGTTATCTAGAAGTGTAGCTGCATGCTTATAAGGTCACTGGCTATGAGACTCAGATGAAAGAAGAGAATTATGCAACAAAAAAGACTGGTGTGTAGCTTCTGAACTTCTCCAAAAGATGGATGATTTTTTTAGAAAAAAAAGTTACTAATAAAAAAAAAAATAGTAATAATTTACTACAGATTTCAAAATTATCTTAAGTAAGCAGGGAGTCCCATGGAAAAGAGGAGCTATAAATGGCACAAGTTACTCCTGGGGAGATTCCAACTGGACGCGAGGAAAATTCTTCACAATGAGAACAACCAGCTACTGGAATAATCTCACCAGGGAAGTAGTGTACTCCCCCGAGTTGGACACTGTTACGATTTGTCTGGACAGTGTGCTGGGACATAGCACTTAGTGTGAGGTGTCCCTGCCCATGGCAGGGGGGGTTGGAACTAGACGGTCTTAAGGTCCTTTCCAACCCTAACTATTCTATGATCCTATTCTATGACATCTAGTCTAGGTCAGGCTTTGCCTAAAAAAGTTGGACCACATGATCTTGAGGTCCCTTCCAAGCTGGGATCCTATGATTCCATTGTCATCAGCTGCTTTGGGTTGGAAGGGATCTTAAAGCTCATCCAGTTCCAATCCACTGCCAAAGGCAGGGACACCTTCCATTAGACCATGTTGTTCCAAGCCCAGTTCAACCTTGCCCTGAACACTCCCAGGGATGAGGCAGCCACAGCTTCTCAGGGCAACCTGCGCCAGCGCCTCACCACCCTCATATGGAAGAATGATATCATGGTACCTGAGCATAAGGATTAGCAGCACATGGTGAATTTGTGCTCTTTGTGAATTCATGAAAACCTGAAGATTAAAAATAAGCCAGAGATTGTAATATAGACAAAGGGAGAACCTGAACTACAGAATAATTATCTTAAACAGTAATTTAAACACTGTGAGAAAATTAAAGAAAAACCATTCACTTTATTGTTTCTCATCTGCTGAAATATTTTTCTTAATATAGTAAAGCATAAAGCAAACTTCCTACAAGAAAGCATGATAGATACAGTTTGGGTAGTAACCTAATAAAAAAAGTCTACATCTTTTCTACTGATATTGTCTAAAGTGTTGAGAGACTTCTGGGCTTAAGCAGCTTGCTTAGTGTGATTTTTAGCTGTCTCCTAAGTACAAGAACAGGGAAGGCTTTTGGACTCTGAGGCTTATAACAAAACCTGTACCCAAATTTTTAACTGAAACAGATAATCTGAGGGCCTTAAAATACTTGAAATATTAGAACAACTTCAAATACTATAAAAAAATTAAGTGTCTAATGTTAATATGATAATTCTGGTGCCAGCATTTCTCAGTGTCCACTGCCGGCTGTGTAATTCCTGTCAGGAAAACCCAACTCTGTGCCAGACAGTTTAATTCAACCACTCTTCTAACAGGCATATAATAATAGCTAGTAGGAGATTTGTTTTGACTACAAGTTATGTTAAAGCAGCTGCCTGTAGTCTCAAAGCAGCGGATGGCATCTGTGAAAGTATTTAATACCACAGCAAGTTTCCAGTTTCATTCTTCAGTAGAGTATGACAAGGTGAGAATTGATCTTGTAAGCCTCAGTGCAGGTGTGAAAAAATGAGATGCAAACAAGATATATCCTAATGGTATTTCCTTGGAGACTTCAAATGATTTAGCTCTATATCAGGAATAAACATGACTAAAAAGCAACTTCATGAATTAAAAATCATACATTAAAATTAAGAGAAATATTTTCAGTTATTACAGTTGAATGACAGATATCTTTACCCAACAGACAGCAATTTTACCAATAGCATCTCAAAATTATTCTCTCATAATTCAAGTAATTTACCTGATTTCTTGCTGAGAAAGTAAGACATGATAATTCATAGCATGGAAACATAAATAGGTGCATCCACCTTACTCTTAGTATCTTCCCTAACAGAAAGATTGTCATTTCCCACTCAGTACAGAAGACTAAAGAATACAGAAAACAAACCACAAGAACGTATCTGCTCCAATATGAGCAACCCTCAACCTGGTGCAGAAGACAGTCTCTTTTCTGAAGTCATAAATGGGTCTGTTGTACAGCATATTGCCAGCCTGCCTCTGGATGATTTAATTTTGTAAAAATAATGAATGAAGAACAGCATTGGATTGCCCTACAGAATCCACAAGCAGGATGGAAACTCTTAGATCCACTGAGAAAAACCACAGCTACTTGAACTGAGTAACTCACAACCTTGCCAGTGAGTAAGACTATGATAACTGGAAATTCTGAGGAATGAAAATTCTCCCTTTTTTCAGAGGTTTGGGTAAGTAGCAAGAAAATAGCAACACCTAGTAGTTTTGGGGAACACATCCTGGAGACTGCTGTTGCTCAAGAGGTTCTTCAGCAACCTTGACAAAAGCAGACAGACATCAACAGACATTTAGGACATTTGCAGGTGTCACTAAACGGAGGAAAGCAGGTATGGTAGGTAACATAACAAATGGTAGAGTGCCAAGTCATGCACGACTGGGCCAACAGAAACTCACAAAGTTCACTGAGATAAAATGCAACTTTTTTGCTCCAGCAACAGAATTATAACAACCTTGGCTAGGAACAGACTGCCTGAGTACCAACCCTTCCCAACCCCAAGCCTGGGGTTTATAGGCAGCAGGGTGTTGAAATGAGGCAGTATATTGTTACTAGAAGCAATGCAAACCATACACTGGGCTGTATAAGGAATATGGCAAGCAAACTAAAGATTGTGATGCCTTACCCTATGTATTTTTCCCAGCTGTGGGTCCTACAGCTCAAGGAGGATGTGATGAAACTGGAAGGGACTAGACTGCATCATCTATGATGAAAGGTTGAGGGATCTAGTCTTCTTTACACTGGTGAAGAGGTGGCTAAAGGGTTGAGTCATCTAATGGCAGCCTACCCAGAGTAATTACACAGACAACACTGACAAGCTTTTCTGAGAAGGGGCTGGTGAGATACGGCAAGTCATAGCCAGCAGCTTTGAAGGTTCACACTAGATATTAAGCAATACTCTGCAGCAAGGCAGTGCAGCCATGGAACTGGTTTGCTCAGAGAGGCTGTAAAATCTCAAGTCCCAAAGGATTACATGGGTCAGCTAACACAGTTATGTCTGACTACTCTTGGTGATTATGCTGCTTGGAGCAGGAGGCTGGACTAGATGACCTCCACCAACCCTTTTCAACCAACAAGTCTACTACACTAAAGCTATTTCAGGAAGGCCAGAGAACAGTGAAGGAAAATGAAGCACAGAAAACTGAGTGAGTATTAAAAACTGATGAGTCAAGATTCATGGGTGAATTTAGGACTGGGTCTAAGAAGCCTTGTCATACATAAAAGAAACTTTAAGTGGCAGCAGAATGCAAAACACAAAATCACAAAATTAGGAAGGAGAAAGCCAGAATCGCTTTATTTTATGTTAAGGATATTATTAATTTTTCAGCACCCTTACTATTTCATTGCATTTTGATAACATAATAAAGAATCTTGAATAATTTTAATTCTCTGGAAGCAACAGTTTATAATAGAGCATCTCTAGTAAGCTGGAAACGAACCAGTCACTTTATTGTCTATCACGTTAGACAACTTTCTCATAATTTATTTATCATATCATATTTATCATTTTATTTATCATACAATTTTTTATTTATCATATTAGACAAATCCTGGAAAACAATGTTCTGCCCTCACCAGTTTTCTGATTACAGAAAACTTTTGCTGGCAGTCCAAAGATTAATTTAAATCTAGGCCCTGCAGTAAAATAAAAGTGAGCATGATAGATTTAAAAGAAAAATCTTTATTTAAATTCCAGTTAATCTTACAAATGTTTTGAGAGATACAGAGTCAAGCTAAACAATGGAAATTTTGATTACATATCTGTAATTGTAAAGAGAACTGATGAAGGATTAGTTCCCTTTAAAATCATAAGGAGCTTCTAAATTTGTTATTGATAGATTCTTAACATGGTGAACTACCCATAACTCAGTAAACAATGGAGCTAGGAATTCAACATAAAATTCAGTATATGAAAGTGTTTCCAACTGGATTATGATCATTCAAGAAGTTAATCTGTTTTTTCTTTTTATCTGGACAGTGGGTTAGGTTAAGGTTACTTACAATATTGGCTGTAATGAAACACACAATATAAAAGAACTGTTTTGACAGTGAAGTCTCACAGGTTTTGAAAACAGAACTTTTGAATTCACAGTTCATTAAAAATGCCCCTTTTTACTTACACAAAAGCATGTACTTTGTAGTAAATTAAATGAGCTGCTACATCCTGTGCATGTCAAGTTCCTGATCTCTAGAAAATCAAATTATGATATTGAAATTTATATGCCTAAATACGAAACCTATATGACCAAGTTGTTAGTCTGTAGCATTTTACATAAAATACAAATATGCTGCCTCACTCTCTCCATTGGCACTTTGTTCTGAAACTCACTGAGTTCTCAAGTTAGCACAGTTTTTATAATCATTCCAGGTATAGAGACTCTGTAAACAACATGGATTACTGGAGAAGCCTAGAATAGCTTAAAGGAACAGACTGTACTACATGTTTGTTTTAGTTCATCATTCTAAGGGCTTTCATGAAGAAGCAGAGGAAGTTACAGTTACCACAATGTCCATTCCTGCCTCCATTACTGTCATCACAGCAAGACTACCTAATCTGCTCATGAATCACCTTTTTAATTACTATTTTTTCATAAGCCTGCATTTTATAAGATCAAACATCTAGTTATAATCCACTTCTGCATGCTCCTCAGAGCCTACAAATAATGAAAAGTCTGAAAAGAGCCCACACATGGCAAAAAATATTTAAAGTAGCTTAACTGCAAGAGGTTGCCACCCTCTTATTTGCATAACCAGTATCACCTAGAATATTCTTGTTTAGAATAATAACTAAAATCCAGTTGAATAGGACTTGGCTTTCTTAGTTTGGGGTTTTGTTGTTTTTTCTTAATTTGTGATCTCAGTTTGTATGATACCAAATTTACAGCAGAGTTCTTATCATAGAATCTTAGGATCAGAGAATGGTTTGGGTTGGAAGGGACCCAAATGGATGAGTTAAAGCTCATTCATTACTTACAGAATTATTATGGGATGACAGCAGAACATTCTAATTCACCTGGAAGCTCTAGGTAACTAAATCTGAACTATTAAGTATGAAGATGAAAATCTTTTCAATTGTATAAGTGACTAAGTCCTTGAAAAACCATACCACAGGCTTTAATGCCATAGTAGTAAACGTTTTTAGACAGATAACAACGTTTCCAACACGTCCCCTAACTAAACAGTAAATTGCAAATTTAGAACAGTAATTATTAATGAAATTCTACTATTTATGTTACAGCGGAAATCTAACCAGATATTCACTGCATTCTATATTATGACCAGACAAAATGTGAAGTACAGGACTTGATCCAAAGCTAATAAAATCCCACAAGATATAATTGTGCTTTAGCTAAGCTTGTAAGGAGAAGTTCAAGACCAAATCAAGAAATAGCCGAAGCTTATAAAAATGTGTCAACACTACGCATTGCATTTGTATTTCAACACATTACTCATCTCGTAGATATACCCATGCAAGTTCAAGAACCAATTTTATCTCAAACTGAATGTTTCAGTCATACTCACTCATACAAATTCTTCAGTGGTGAAGTTAAAATAGCTAGCACAGACAGTAGACTATTGCAGTGGCTATGTATTTTATAGATCTTGAGATCTCTGACTTCATGTGGATTCAGAAACTCCTTAACAGAGCTGCAAACTGACCAGAGCATATCTTCAGTGGACATCAAAATTGCTGCAATATCAATTCTGTAGGGGGGAAAAAAAAAATAAAGAAAAAAGTGAAAATAACATTACTAGGGATATCAGGAGAGTGGTAAATTTCAGTTAAGTAGAGCTTTCCTCTGACAACATAAAACACCTAAATCACAGCATGGACTTCAAATTTCATCTTTCATCAGTGATGTAGGAATTATGAGCTACACTGTAAAAATTCAGCCACAGAAAAGTTGTTATTGACACTAGTCAAGAGGAGACTTAAAAAAAATTGGAAATTTCCTCTTTCAAAGGACAATGCCATTAGGCAGAAGCACCTTACTTTCTAAACTACAACTGAATACAATTAAATTTTCATTTATTTATGACAAAAGTATAATTAGAACGTTCATACTATTTTTAAATCCTGCTGGTGCAAAAAAAAAGTAATGATAAGTGAACTAAATCTTCAATTTGTAAAACTTAACCTGCCAGGCAACACATTACGACATGGAGCATTTCTGAGTCAGTAATGTGCTGCTGTTGATACTGGCTGGCAGAGCATCATGGGATACTGGCCTAAACAACAGCAAGAACCCCAAGAACCCAAAGTACAACAACATAATCTCAAAGGCTGACATACAACAGATAGGAAGCAGATGGATAACAGAAAATACACAGTAGGCGTGATGCTGGAGTGAAAAAAGTACCTCATTACCTAAAAGCCAATGGATGCATATGTGATCATCTGCATTTGTAAGGCTCATCTTATTTTTGGAAAAGCTAAGCAAACATGCATTTCTCTATACTGCAGATCAGATCTCTAATATTTCAAGAACCACTGGAAGAAAAGACCCCCTCCAAAGTACCATATTATAAATGAATACGTAAACCCTCTATGATAAAAATATATTGAATTATCTTAATTAAAAAGAATTTTTTCAATTGTGGATGGCTGGATAATTCAATTTACTTACTGACAAATTCAAGAATAGCCTTATTAAATAAAACAGCTTCTCTACAAAATGACAATGTAAAAAATCTTTCTTGTTTAGTATTTTGAAGCAAATTCATATAGAATTGACTAATACCACATTTAAGAAAAAATATATCAATATATATTTTTCATATTTCAGGGTATTTTTACTTTCCAGGAAATTTATAGCATCTTCCAGGAAAACTCTCTGTACCTAAAGATACAAAAATAGAATATATGTCTGCTGAGTGTGTCTCATTTCCTATAAACAGACAAGATAGGAAATGCACCAATTTATTTAACACACAACATTTCATAGAAAGAGAAAGGACAGAGGTAGGGTAAGCTTCCACCTGGAGACACCTGCTTTAGTATTTCTTGAAGAGACCCTCCTCTCTGGCAAACTGTAAGAATCCCAGCAAGAACTTCCACATTCATACTTCCTAAAACAACAGAAGGAATAGCCTCTTTCTTCTCCCTCCTTCTGTATCACTGGCTTCTTTCTGGCAAATGTTCTGATGTGACCTTCTAGCTCTTCCACTTGAAAAACCCTATGTAAACCCAAATTCTATTGGAACACATGGAGTTTTCTTCATGAATCAGTGATTTCAAATCCTGATGCTGCCAATGCTGCCCACATTTTCCGTTGCGCCACTACTCCTCAGTGCACTGTTTATCATGAGGCTTTCAAACCAAGTAAGCCGCTTATGGAACCATTTCACCAAGAGTTCAAAAGAGGTCTTTGATTCTGCCCAGTTTAGTGTATGACCACCAAATAT